>NC_091352.1:5927839-5982839 GCF_038502225.1 Cherax quadricarinatus | reverse complement strand
TTATGTTGTGCATTCTATGGTATAATTACCGGGAGAGAGTTCCAGGGGTCAACGCCCCCGAGGCCCGGTCTGTGCTTAAAAATCTTAAAAAAACAATATTTACACACAGTTCGTAGGGATCTGGAATGGATTAATCACATTTACATATATTCCAATGGGAAAATTAGGTTCGGGTCACGACCAGAATTTTGGAACAAATTATGGTCGTTCCACTGTACTACCTATTACAGTATATTTATTTATTTACATTATGTGTGTATATTTATATGTTATATCTGTATTATTTATACTACACATACTTTTAAAAGCTGAGTTGCTAACCTACCTCAGCTCATTTCAAGTTTGGCTCTGAAACTGTACAGTACCAACCTTTCCCAGGATGAAACAAAGAACAGTCAACTAACAAAGTTTCAGTACCTATTTACTGCTAGGTGAGCAGGAATAGCAGGCATATGGAAATCTGCTTATACATCTACCCTGCCCAGGAATATAATCTAAGATTTACTGTAAACTCAGCACACTAGCGCATATCAACCATAGTAAAAACATTGTATGTGTAGTCCAGAAAAAGCCTTGGGAATATCAAATTCTATATGTATCTACCTGGAGGTTATTCCGGCTCAATGTCCCCACAGCCCAGTCCTCAACCAGGCCTTTCCAGTGGATCAGGGCCTAATCAACCAGGCTGTTACTGCTGGCTGCACACAATCTAACATACAAGCTACAACCCAGCTGATCAGGTGCTTACTTTAGGTATCTATCCAGTTCCCTATTGAAGACAGCCAGGGATCTATTGGTAATCTCCCTTATGTATGATGGGAGGTTGTTGAATAGTCTTGGGCCCCCAGACACTTATTGTGCTTTTCTTTTAATATACTGATGGTACCCCTGCTTTTCATTGGGGTTGCTTTCATAGGGAGCGATTTGTGTGTGTAGATTTAGGATCAGTCCCTCTAGGATTTTCCATATACAATAGATTACTACCCAAATGTATTATAATGTATTAACACAATTGGCCAAATAGGGTGAGAATAGCTATTCTCAATGATAACTGAAACAAATTTCTTTTTTGGGGTAGGGTTATAGTGGCGCCACTGGGCAGTAAGTGGCTATGATGACATAATTGGTGCGGTTCATTTGATACCCCGTGGGAACACCGGTGTCTGCCTGCTCACTTCACCCCTCCCCTCCTCTCTCAAATATCTCATCATACAGATACAGATCTTTAAATGACATTGGTGTTTTCTAATAGTACATCAAAATGAGCCTTTAACAAGGAATGGAAGTTATTATTGTACATCCTGTATTAGCAGTTAAGAAAATATTTACCTATTAGCTACTGTCATTAAATCCAAGGGAAAAAATTAAACCTACATATTGCCTCTCTTCACATGCTACACAAAGAGTGTAGCTACAGACTGGTCTTTTTGCAATAACATATATAAAAAGTTAGCATACATTATACACAAATTTTCTATATATGCAGACAGTGAGAATCTTTAAAGAATATTTGACAAAAATAGTTACCAACAACTTATAATGAAATAAACACTACACTGTGTACCTTCACAAGGTAATACAAACTTGTCAAATTTAAAAGAGGAGGCACAAAATAGTGTAATGCCATACATGTTCAAGTGAGGAGGACAACAATAATATACTTAACTTTAATCACATTCAGAGAGACAAATGTAAAAATCCCATCTTGACCATAAACATTATACCTGATGTAAAGCACAAATGAATTAAGTAACAGCTACTGTTTTTAAAAGTGTGCACTGCACATTATAAAAAAAAATTGCATGGATTATATCTGTAGTATTAGTAATAAAATTCAATCTTGAAAACACATTCTATGACAAGTCCACCATGCAGGGTTAGGTTTGCAATACACCTCGAGCTTTTAGTTTCAAACAAATAATCTGGGATTGATAGATCCTTTGCAAGACTGAATATTCTGGGGTGTTGGAATATAGAAGAGTAAAATAAGCTCATGGATGAAAAACTAAAAAATAAGCAGAGAACAGAAAAAACATGAAAAAATTACACAAAACAAAGAAAAGTAGATAAAGAGATGAGGAAAATGAAATGAATAGGGAGAGGAGAGGAAGTACATGAAGAATGAATAACAGAAGATAAACTGAAAATTATTTTTTTGTGAATCATGACATTACAGTCACTGGTGTTAATGGGGGGGTTAAGGAGAGAGCAAGGTAAGGCTGGTTGAAAATGAGAAACAGAAAAATAAAACAAGGAGAAAGTATGTTAATACAGATGCATTGCCACTGATGGTTGGTACTGTAGAACCTTATTACAATATTACCTGGACTTTGTCTCCTATAACAGTGCTAGGGCACTAATATAATAGCTGTTAGTTTAAAATACTGTAGTACCATATATGGTACAGTGCTGATGTTTCATGCAACTTTTTAGAGACATCCAGGTCTGCAGGTACAAACAAGAAATGTCTGACTTCTGTATATTTCATGCCTACTGATCCAGGCAGCAGCATCAGGCAATAAAATAGTCTAAGGAGGACATATACAGGCATTCAGTTCCTTCTATCAGCAAAAACACAGGAGGAGAAGAGAACTTTTCAAATACTCAACACCTGCAGCTAATGAGAGCCACAGGTGTGGATGCAGTCCCTAGGAGGAGGAACACTATAGGTCATCTTAAAAGCTCAAATGTTTTACTGCAGGACTTTTGGCAGACTCATGCTCAGTGTAAGAGCCTGGATGACCATAACCACTAGAGTCAAAAACACCAGATGTCCATAACCATCGACTTTCAACAAACCATGCTAGCACCTTTTATAATGCAGCTATCCCTTCAAGGGGGTGAGTGCACTGATGCTGAAGTGCTCTTGACCCAAGAAATCTGAGCTACCCTCATCTTTCTTGGATCCAACCTGATTCCTTTCCTCAGGCACTTCATTAATGCTATGGGTTTATTGCTTTTCCACAAATGTAATTATATAATGTAGTTCTTATTTTTGTGTGAAGATGTCTGTCAAGTGGCAAGGTCATCCTCTAAGTAATATGAAATTTAGCAGTTGATAACCACTAGCAAAGATGTGCAGCACTGGATGGTATTTAGTGATGGAGATGTCACTGCATGTTTTTACTCAAGAAAGCTGACATTTTACAGGTTCATTTAAATCTAGTAACTGAAGTATATTGAATCACACATCAGCAGGAAGTTGTGACACTGTCATATAAGGAGTCATGCTGAATATATACTAGCAATTCTCAGAGAGGTTAAAAGAAAAATTATTTTTTTTGGTCCTCATACAAACAAAAGTAGCCCTTCCCCTCCTTCTGGCCTGTTGGCAGAGGGGCAAGGTAAGGTAATGGGGTCGATGCGAGGGCAAGCAGGGTTACTGTAAATGTCAGTTTACCTGTATTCTCGGTCCCTGCATCACGTCACGCCCGCCAGATACAACAGGTAAGAATAAGAATCAAAACCATAAACTGGCTTAAGGTAGTGCTACAAACAGTAAATCCAATTCTTTTCTCTATCTGACTAGGTTTCATTAAATATTGTACTATAGGTGTGTATATGGATTCTCAATAAAAGGCAAGGGGGGACTTTACTGACAAATCGTAACATGTATACAAACAAAGTCAACAATAGCATATGTGACAATAACTCATTACAAACTGATTGTCAAGTTCATTACAGTTTTATAATCAATCAATAAGTGTAAGAACATGTATAAAAAGTTTCTCACAACACCACCGCCAGTAATGAGAGTCCTTCACTGCTCACACCACCATAACATGTATAAAAAGTTTCTCACAACACCACTGCCAGTAATGAGAGTCCTTCACTGCTCACACCACCATGCTGAGTCCCTCACCACTCACCACCTGGACTGAAAGTCCCCCACCACTTGTAGTAGAAATCCCTTTAGTACTCAGTCACTACCTATACAACCCTTAAAAAGGAGGCAAGTTGATGCTGATAACCTCTGGATTTAAGGAACTGAAGCTATAATCTTCTCCCTTGGATAAAACCTAATTAGTGTACTTCCAGTTCCCCAGGCACTGTATAACCACTATGGACTTAGTGTTTAGTCATTAATCACTACCTAAACCGCCTTTTCCCTGCCACTTGACTGTCATAGTAGCACTTACCACTTTATGTGGAGCTTGAAGACATCTTCGAAAAGCCGTAGAGTGAGCGTGGTACCTCTGTACATGGTGCCGCAGAACACACCCACACCCACACAGCACATGACTGTAGCGATAAGTGTGGCATACGGCACCCGGGTCATACAATCACGGCACTTGCGACCTGCAACATCCACATTGTATAAGATTACATAATGAAATAAAACTGTATGGATAAATTTAGTTGATATTTTCATGTGCAAGGAGAAGATAACAGTTAAAAGATGTAAAATGAAATATGATACAAATACATTACTTCACAGTTTCATCTCCAAGATATAAATAAACTAAGGACTACAATGAGAGCTGCTGTGTAGTTGTAATTCTCAAGAAATGGCTAGGTGAAAATAGGGAAGAATAAAGTTTATAATACCAAATGAAATATGTATGGAATAACTATAGGTAAGACAAACACTTCTTAGTCTCTTGAGAAGAGAAATGGACAAGTAAAGGATTGCAAGGACAGGAATAATAATGATAAGAATGAGAATTATTGGATAAGAAGATATTTAAGGAGGTACACAAATGAGATCAACAGCAGGTGACAGATTACATGTACAAACATACAGCCAGAATGTTACCTGCATTCATAATCAGTAAATGAAAGCAGGGAAATAAGAATGGAAGGAATGAGAGGCAAACCTTTTGACAGATGGTACGATGACAGGAGGCAGATGGAATAGTAAACTTTATAAAGGATGAGGGGATATGCATCTGCTAAAAATTCCCTGAAGAACTGGAAATGTGGTTATAAAAAGATATGGGTACTAATAAAAATATATATATATAATTCATCATTTTAAAAACATGATAAAAACAATAAGATTTTACCTGATCTTTACCCAAAATGAAGCATATACAGAATAAATTAAAATATTAAGAACCACTGAGAGGCCAATGACCACATGGGCCTATCTATGCTTTGACTACATAGTGCTGGTGAAAAAAAAAAGTGAAAGGGCAGATATACCCCCACCCCCACAAAAAAGGGGAGACTATGGAAGAGAACTATGCAGAGATGAAAGGTTACTTAGTGGAGTGAAAAGGGAAAACATAAGTGGCAGAAAGAAGTAATAAAAAAAAAAAAAGGAGAATCAGATACAATGAAAACCATTCAAGGAAAGTTGATGCATGTGAAGATTCTTTATCTAAGGAACTGGAGATACCCCTCACCCTCACTGGATCAAATCTGATTACCTTTCATTTCTAAGGCACTGTATGCACCCTCAAGTTGAGTGCTCTCCTATGGGAATAATAGGCGGCAGACATGGTCGAACATGTAGTTTCTAGAATTCCGTCTTGGCAAATGCAAAGGAATTACAATAGGCAAGGGACTGACAAGATTGGAAATGGAATACAGCCTGGGAGAGAAACTGCATGCATCGTACAAGCAGCATTTGGGATTGTGAAACGTGCTGAGCATATTACCCGAATCATACAACTGAATAGCACTGCTGCAATAGTAGCTAAATTAACTTTCAGGAATTTTAACAATGAATGTTGGAGTGTACAACTAAGAGTCTTATACACACACATACATTACACTCATCTTGGAGAATGCAACATTAATACAGTCAACATCTGATCAAGCACAAAGAAACAGATGATCAAAGGATGGTGATGGTACTACAAGGAAACAATACGAGGCGTTCCCATTAACAATGACCAACAGGCCTACTGTAGTGTCCCTTTGTCCTTTTTTATTATTATTATTATCACACTGGCCGATTCCCACCAAGGCAGGGTGGCCCGAAAAAGAAAAACTTTCACCATCATTCACTCCATCACTGTCTTGCCAGAAGGGTGCTTTACACAACAGTTTTTAAACTGCAACATTAACACCCCTCCTTCAGAGTGCAGGCACTGTACTTCCCATCTCCAGGACTCAAGTCCGGCCTGCCGGTTTCCCTGAACCCCTTCATAAATGTTACTTTGCTCGCACTCCAACAGCACGTCAAGTATTAAAAACCATTTGTCTCCATTCACTCCTATCAAACACGCTCACGCATGCCTGCTGGAAGTCCAAGCCCCTCGCACACAAAACCTCCTTTACCCCCTCTCTCCAACCTTTCCTAGGCCGACCCCTACCCCGCCTTCCTTCCACTACAGACTGATACACTCTTGAAGTCATTCTGTTTCGCTCCATTCTCTCTACATGTCCGAACCACCTCAACAACCCTTCCTCAGCCCTCTGGACAACAGTTTTGGTAATCCCGCACCTCCTCCTAACTTCCAAACTACGAATTCTCTGCATTATATTCACACCACATTGCCCTCAGACATGACATCTCCACTGCCTCCAGCCTTCTCCTCGCTGCAACATTCATCACCCATGCTTCACACCCATATAAGAGCGTTGGTAAAACTATACTCTCATACATTCCCCTCTTTGCCTCCAAGGACAAAGTTCTTTGTCTCCACAGACTCCTAAGTGCACCACTCACTCTTTTCCCCTCATCAATTCTATGATTCACCTCATCTTTCATAGACCCATCCGCTGACACGTCCACTCCCAAATATCTGAATACATTCACCTCCTCCATACTCTCTCCCTCCAATCTGATATTCAATCTTTCATCACCTAATCTTTTTGTTATCCTCATAACCTTACTCTCTCCTGTATTCACCTTCAATTTTCTTCTTTTGCACACCCTACCAAATTCATCCACCAATCTCTGCAACTTCTCTTCAGAATCTCCCAAGAGCACAGTGTCATCAGCAAAGAGCAGCTGTGACAACTCCCACTTTGTGTGTGATTCTTTATCTTTTAACTCCATGCCTCTTGCCAAGACCCTCGCATTTACTTCTCTTACAACCCCATCTATAAATATATTAAACAACCACGGTGACATCACACATCCTTGTCTAAGGCCTACTTTTACTGGGAAAAAATTTCCCTCTTTCCTACATACTCTAACTTGAGCCTCACTATCCTCGTAAAAACTCTTCACTGCTTTCAGTAACCTACCTCCTATACCATACACTTGCAACATCTGCCACATTGCCCCCCTATCCACCCTGTCATATGCCTTTTCCAAATCCATAAATGCCACAAAGACCTCTTTAGCCTTATCTAAATACTGTTCACTTATATGTTTCACTGTAAACACCTGGTCCACACACCTCCTACCTTTCCTAAAGCCTCCTTGTTCATCTGCTATCCTATTCTCCGTCTTACTCTTAATTCTTTCAATAATAACTCTACCATACACTTTACCAGGTATACTCAGCAGACTTATCCCCCTATAATTTTTGCACTCTCTTTTATCCCCTTTGCCTTTATACAAAGGAACTATGCATGCTCTCTGCCAATCCCTAGGTACCTTACCCTCTTCCATACATTTATTAAATAATTGCACCAACCACTCCAAAACTATATCCCCACCTGCTTTTAACATTTCTATCTTTATCCCATCAATCCCGGCTGCCTTACCCCCTTTCATTTTACCTACTGCCTCACGAACTTCCCCCACACTCACAACTGGCTCTTCCTCACTCCTACAAGATGTTGTTCCTCCTTGCCCTATACACGAAATCACAGCTTCCCTATCTTCATCAACATTTAACAATTCCTCAAAATATTCCCTCCATCTTCCCAATACCTCTAACTCTCCATTTAATAACTATCCTCTCCTATTTTTAACTGACAAATCCATTTGTTCTTTAGGCTTTCTTAACTTGTTAATCTCACTCCAAAACTTTTTCTTATTTTCAACAAAATTTGTTGATAACATCTCACCCACTCTCTCATTTGCTCTCTGTTTACATTGCTTCACCACTCTCTTAACCCCTCTCTTTTTCTCCATATACTCTTCCCTCCTTGCATCACTTCTACTTTGTAAAAACTTCTCATATGCTAACTTTTTCTCCCTTACTACTCTCTTTACATCATCATTCCAACAATCGCTCCTCTTCCCTCCCGCACCCACTTTCCTGTAACCACAAACTTCTGCTGAACACTCTAACACTACATTTTTAAACCTACCCCATACCTCTTCGACCCCATTGCCTATGCTCTCATTAGCCCATCTATCCTCCAATAGCTGTTTATATCTTACCCTAACTGCCTCCTCTTTTAGTTTATAAACCTTCACCTCTCTCTTCCCTGATACTTCTATTCTCCTTGTATCCCATCAACCTTTTACTCTCAGTGTAGCTATAACTAGAAAGTGATTTGATATATCTGTGGCCCCTCTATAAACATGTACATCCTGAAGTCTACTCAATAGTCTTTTATCTACCAATACATAATCCAACAAACTACTGTCATTTTGCCCTACATCATATCTTGTATACTTATTTATCCTCTTTTTCTTAAAATATGTATTACCTATAACTAAACCCCTTTCTATACAAAGTTCAATCAAAGGGCTCCCATTATCATTTACACCTGGCACCCCAAACTTACCTACCACACCCTCTAAAAGTTTCTCCTACTTCAGCATTCAGGTCCCCTACCACAATTACTCTCTCACTTGGTTCAAAGGCTCCTATACATTCACTTAACATCTCCCAAAATCTCTCTCTCTCTCCTCTGCATTCCTCTCTTCTCCAGGTGCATACACGCTTATTATGACCCACTTCTCGCATCCAACCTTTACTTTAATCCACATAATTCTTGAATTTACACATTCATATTCTCTTTTCTCCTTCCATAACTGATCATTCAACATTACTGCTACCCCTTCCTTTGTTCTAACTCTCAGATACTCCAGATTTAATCCCATTTATTTCCCCCCACTGAAACTCCCCTACCCCCTTCAGCTTTGTTTCGCTTAGGGCCAGGACATCCAACTTCTTTTCATTCATAACATCAGCAGTCATCTGTTTCTTGTCATCCGCACTACATCCACGCACATTTAAGCATCCCAATTTTATAAAGTTTTTCTTCTTCTCTTTTTTAGTAAAATGTCTACAGGAGAAGGGGTTACTAGCCCATTGCTTCTGGCATTTTAGTCGCCTCATACGACACGCATGGCTTACAGAGGAAAGATTCTTTTCCACTTCCCCATGGACAATAGAAGAAATAAAGAAGAACAAGAGCTATTTATGTTCTTCCATTCCCATGTGCTGTATCACCTTCACAGGTATAACACTCCATGAATGTAATAATAATTCAACACCAAATTTACAAATGGTGATAATTTAGTACACAGCCTGTTGTTTAACAGGATTATTTGGTAGGGCTGAAAGTGGGTGGTTAAATGATATACTTCTTCGGAGGCTTCTTACTTTATTGTTAAGTCGTGGTGGGTACACAGGCTTGTGTGTTGTGCCCATGGCCCGGGCAGGGCCATCCCACGAGAGGAGCTAGGAGTAGGCCTTGTGTCTTGCTGCCAGGCTGCTGTGAGAGTGAGGCAGAGGCAAGGGCAGGTAGGCTGGCGTGCCCACCGAGAGGCCTGGCTACAGAGGGCAGCACCTTAGTGGCGCGAAATATGAACTAAGCTGACAGACAGCATGGGCTGTCTGTGCAGACAGTACAGGCTGTCTATATACGCTCGGCCACCTACCACGCGTCGTCCCGACGCGACAATACTGGTGGTAAAAACAAACTCTGTCTCTCTCTCTCATAGGAACAGGGCACACAACACAAAATAAAAACATATATACATATGGACATGGAAAAAAAAACTTCCTAAAGGGAGGGAAGAAAAAAACATGTGGGGTATGCTAAACAGTGGTCATAGGCAGTGAGCGTCGAAGGGCATCACTGCACGCCTTCCTGCGTCTGGACAGATACTTCAACACGGGAGACATCGCTGCGGCTGAGCTGTTACGTAACAGGGTACGATCTCCTCTGGAATGGTGAAGCAGACATCGTAGGAGTCGCTGCAGGCTTCACTCAACCTGGGGCACGACATGCTGGTGCCCTCGAGTGAGGTGTCGACAAAACTCGGCAACTGGGCAGGACTTCTGGCAAGCGACTCAGGAGGACACTTCTCGACTGGTGCTGTTGCTGGGCTGTCACTGCCGGCGAGTGTGGAGCGAGTCGTGGCAGAGACGACTGGGCAAAACATCTGGGAGTCGTAACATCATTCACCAGACTGCAGTGAGAGAACTAGCAATCAAAGTGACATCATCTTTGTGCAGGCTGCTCACTGAAGCTTGTGACACGAGGCTGACACAGCGCCTGCCGACAGGGCTAACTGCGGCTTGACGAGTGTCATTCTCTCGGCAGTTGGAGTTATAGCAGAGGTTAGTCTAAGCGTCCCCAGACTTGTTTATCTACATATAACTGCACTCTGAAGGTCTGGAGGTGAAGTGAAACAAATCTTGATGGGAATCGTAGCAGGTACGATTCTGCAGAACATCACGAGCAACGAGCATAAGAGCTTTCTGTACAAGGGGGCTCGGTCACTCGGGGGCTGAGTAAATCAGCTGACAAACGCACTGGTCACACGGGTGACTTAGCACAGTGGTGCTACTCAAGTCTGGCTCAGACCTCACTGGACACTCAGAAACTTTAAACACACCCGCGGTACACACGGTACACTAACATGTGAGAACACTGACTGAGAGGAATTAATTAACACACGACATATATCTTCTCTCAGTCTTCTCGACAATACTGAAATAATTACTAGAAACACTCGATGTGACATCAAGTGATGTCGCGAGGTGACGTCAGCAGCACTGTGACGTCAGCAGACATCTCGAGGTGACGTCAGGCAGACATCGTGAAGTCATGAAGTCGGGCAGCATCGTCGGTGACATCAATGTCATGCAGGCAGCAGACCACAGCATGTGGCCTGGGACATCTGGTAACTCACGTGGCTGGTAGATCCACGTGACATCGCCCACACCCAAAGTGGCGTCGTGATCCACGTGGCGTCGTGATCTACGTGGCATGCTGATCCACGTAGCTTCGAGTGGCCTCGGGCACTCGGATACACAGTTCTGGCAATGAATTCACACAGAAAACAGCAGAAAACACAGCAGAGGGAGTGGGCAGTGGTGTATGGTAGGCTGGTGAGAGTGAGTAGGGCGAGCATGGGCAAGGTGAGGAATGGCCACTTCCTCCTCTCCCACGAACACACTGGACGCAGAAATCACCACGAAACTCACCTCTGGCTTGCTGAAACAGCTGTGCTGAGCTGAACAGCAACATACAAGTGACACTGAACACGTGACTTGAGAAACAGCGTGGGACGCTGTAGCGTGGAGTCGCTGGGAAGCCACTTACAATTCTCGAAGAAATTTGGCAAATTTCAGCTGGATCCTGCTTGTACCTGTGTCTGGATGCTCAAAAGTGCAGACATGACATCAGGATAACACGTTGAGAGACGGATGCTTCTTGTATAGGGTGATAAAGTGAAGATGACTTCATACCTCTTCCTTCCTCTCTCTGGGCAAACAACTGCTGCGACCACTGCTGCTACCAATGTTTAACAGGATTATTTGGTAGGGCTGAAAGTGGGTGGTTAAATGATATACTTCTTCGGAGGCTTCTTACTTTATTGTTAAGTCGTGGTGGGTACACAGGCTTGTGTGTTGTGCGCATGGCCCGGGCAGGGCCATCTCACGAGAGGAGCTAGGAGTAGGCCTTGTGTCTTGCTGCCAGGCCGCTGTGAGAGTGAGGCAGAGGCAAGGGCAGGTAGGCTGGCGTGCCCACCGAGAGGCCTGGCTACAGAGGGAAGCACCTTAGTGGCGCGAAATATGAACTAAGCTGGCAGACAGCATGGGCTGTCTGTGCAGACAGTACAGGCTGTCTACACAGTGGCAGCTTGTCCACAGGAGCTGCAGTCTCCCCAGATGCTCACTGCCAGACGTATGATTTCATCAACCTTATGCTAAAATAATTTGCAACTGACAAATATATTACAGGAAAAATCTGTTATACATTGTTTTCAATGTGTGTACAGTATAAGCAAATTTTTTTTTTTGTTGTTGAAACGAGATAAAAAATTATTAAAAATGGAAGATTGATGCATTACGATAGTATAGGTATTACTGGCGTTACATCTGGCAGCGAGGAGCTGCATGCGATGCAGCACACACCCAGTTGCAATTGGTCTGTTTACAACAACGCATGGCTGGTATTGGTGTTGGTGGCCGTTTAAATTCTTTTCAATAGCATTAAATTTAATTACCATTTGATAAACGATGGCAGTGGAAACTAGAGTAAACTCAGTTAAATATTTACAAAGTACAGTAGTTAAATATTTACGAAGTACAGTATCAACTTTTCATGGTTCATTTTAAGTGAAAAAGTAAAGATAAAAGAAAAAGGACGACATACACCAGTTTTATCCATTCTACAAAAAAGTACAGCCAGGAGCAAAGAATATATGTGCCAGTTTAGCCTCAGTGTTTACCAGAAAAGTGAATGGCTTTGTGGCTGTGATGAAAAGAACGCTTTATTCCGTTTTCCATGTTTACTATTTGGTGGAGACTCTTCATGGACAAAAAGTGGCGTGACTGACTTTAGGCATTTACCACAAATAAATAAAGCTACTGATTTGTCAATGCTGAGTAGAGTGAACATTGCAGCTCAAGTTGATTCAGCATACAATTTTTTTTTTTATCACAATGGCCGATTCCCACCAAGGCAGGGTGGCCCGAAAAAGAAAAACTTTCACCATCATTCACTCCATCACTGTCTTGCCAGAAGGGTGCTTTACACTACAGTTTTTAAACTGCAACATTAACACCCCTCCTTCAGAGTGCAGGCACTGTACTTCCCATCTCCAGGACTCGAGTCCGGCCTGCCGGTTTCCCTGAACCCCTTCATAAATGTTACTTTGCTCACACTCCAACAGCACGTCAAGTATTAAAAACCATTTGTCTCCATTCACTCCTATCAAACACGCTCACGCATGCCTGCTGGAAGTCCAAGCCCCTCGCACACAAAACCTCCTTTACCCCCTCCCTCCAACCTTTCCTAGGCCGACCCCTACCCCGCCTTCCTTCCACTACAGACTGATACACTCTTGAAGTCACTCTGTTTCGCTCCATTCTCTCTACATGTCTGAACCACCTCAACAACCCTTCTTCAGCCCTCTGGACAACAGTTTTGGTAATCCCGCACCTCCTCCTAACTTCCAAACTACAAATTCTCTGCATTATATTCTCACCACACATTGCCCTCAGACATGACATCTCCACTGCCTCCAGCCTTCTCCTCGCTGCAACATTCATCACCCATGCTTCACACCCATATAAGAGCGTTGGTAAAACTATACTCTCATACATTCCCCTCTTTGCCTCCAAGGACAAAGTTCTTTGTCTCCACAGACTCCTAAGTGCACCGCTCACCCTTTTCCCCTCATCAATTCTATGATTCACCTCATCTTTCATAGACCCATCCGCTGACACGTCCACTCCCAAATATCTGAATACATTCACCTCCTCCATACTCTCTCCCTCCAATCTGATATCCAATCTTTCATCACCTAATCTTTTTGTTATCCTCATAACCTTACTCTTTCCTGTATTCACTTTTAATTTTCTTCTTTTGCACACCCTACCTAATTCATCCACCAATCTCTGCAACTTCTCTTCAGAATCTCCCGAGAGCACAGTGTCATCAGCAAAGAGCAACTGTGACAACTCCCACTTTGTGTGATTCTTTATCTTTTAACTCCACACCTCTTGCCAAGACCCTCGCATTTACTTCTCTTACAACCCCATCTATAAATATATTAAACAACCACGGTGACATCACACATCCTTGTCCAAGGCCTACTTTTACTGGGAAATAATTTCCCTCTTTCCTACATACTCTAACTTGAGCCTCACTATCCTCGTAAAAACTCTTCACTGCTTTCAGTAACCTACCTCCTACACCATACACCTGCAACATCTGCCACATTGCCCCCCTATCCACCCTGTCATACGCCTTTTCCAAATCCATAAATGCCACAAAGACCTCTTTAGCCTTATCTAAATACTGTTCACTTATATGTTTCATACAAAATTACGATAGCAAAACACAATGAAGAGGTTGAAAAAACAGAAATGTAACATTACCTCAGCTAGCCACGTCTCCACCAGCAGGACTGTGATGGAAACAAACACATATGCAGTTTAATGTGATCCTTTATTGACAAGGTTTCGCCCACACAGTGGGCTTTTTCAAATCACTCACAGATCTACCTGGGGTGGAAGGTATGGGAGGCATTAAACATCTTCAACACACCCAGAGAAGACACTGCCGAGAAGAGATACATAGTCTTCCCCACCAACTCCATTGCCAAACATGTTTCCAGCATCTTTTCCAATACATCATTCCAAGTATCTACCTCCACAACCACGACCATCAAGGACATCACCAGTAGTAGACAGGACAAGCTTCCATCCTCTGCAGGGGTATACATAATCCCTTGTAATGACTGCACCAAATTATACGTGGGCGAAACATCAAGACCTCCAAATACGTATTTCAGAACACTAATACGCAAGCAGGACTGATGATACAAAGAATGCCTGTGTACAACATCGCAATTCACACAACCATTTAATTAACTACAGAAACTCAAGACTTATTGCCACAGAAGACAACACTCAATACCGAAGAATCCTGGAATCATCGCTTATCTCTATAACCAACAATTTCAACCAGAACAACGGCTTCTATAACATAGCTGAATCACTCGCCAAGAAACTTCTTCATCGCTATCCCACATAAGAACATAGAACACTGCAGAAGGTCTACTCACAACTTGTCTAATACCCCTACCAAGCTACCCAAGACTCTATAACCCCACCCGGTAGATCAGATGCAGCATTCTCCACCTGACCTCAACATTCTGAACCTGACTATAAATACTCCCGTACCTTCCACCCCAGGTAGATCTGTGTGTGACTTGAAAAAAAGCCCACTGTGGGCGAAACGTTGTCAATAAAGGATCACATTAAACTGTAATAAAGTTGGTAGAATTACCGACAATATGTAAAGTAAAAGGACACAAGTGCAACTAATGTGACATTTATTGTGGCAACGTTTCGCTCTCCAGGAGCTTTATCAAGCCATTACAAACAATACATGTATTGTTTGTAATGGCTTGATAAAGCTCCTGGAGAGCGAAACGTTGCCACAATAAATGTCACATTAGTTGCACTTGTGTCCTTTTACTTTACACATTAAACTGCATATATGTTTATGTTTCCATTGTGTCGGTATTTTATACCATTTATTTTCAGGACTGTGATGACGTCTACGGGTACATATATATGAACGCTTATCAATTTAGTTTAATTTTAAAAATTATTACTTTAATAACGTTTATTATGTTGTTCTTTGAGGCTTGCAGTCACACAGTCCCCCATTCTATTTTTTCACGAGCCACCACTGTACATAACTGCCATGTTTGGATTAAAAACATGGATTTTTTCCTTGCCACTTATGTGGACTTTAGCCTTAACACACAGTTCCTAACTAGCAAATATATTATAAGCCCTAAAATTGGAATTAAAGTACTATGTACTCAGAGTGCAAACACTCATGTGAAGTTAATGGTTAAATTAAGACAAATACCTATCAAACTGTCAAGCTCTATCTAGCTTGGTAACAGGTAAAACTGGCAATCAGATTTATAGGAAGACAAATTAGTCACTTCCTTACGCAATGTGCTTGACTTACCGAGGGGAAATATAAATATGTATATATGCTGGTGTGATTTCTCAGCTTTATTTGTTACCCACATTTCATGTCTAACATCTACTATACAGTGTTAGTCACAGCATTATGCCACCCCTCCCCCACACATGTACCAAAACACAAACACATATTTGCACAATTACTGAGGTTTTAATACTTGGTTCTGCGTCCTTTACGCTTAATCACGTCCCTCAGCCATGTAGGAAGACTCACAAATTCTTGAGGATTTGGGGAGGTATATTATTCCATGTCTCATGTAGAGCATCCTCCAGCCATGGGATGGAACTGATATCCTTGCCCAGTAAACTTTGTTTCACTACCGACCAGATGTTCTCAACAGGGTTTAGGTCTGGGGAATTGCCTGGCCACTCATTAAAGAACTTCAATTCACAGTCCTTAAGCCACTGAACTACAGATTTGGCGGTATGACACGGTGCACCATCCTGCATAAAAGTCGTAGCCCCACACTTGTCAAATGCCTCGGGTAAACTGTCACACAATAACTCCAGGTAATTATACTGGCTCATATACTAGTTTTTGGGAAGCACAATGAGTTCACCAACACTGAGCACTGAAACACTCCCCAAACCATGAGTGAATCTGTGTGCCTAGTGGTCCCACAGGTGCAGCGTGGGTCTAGCGGGTCACTACCTCTGGGCCGGTACCCATGTCCCCCCATGGTTACAAGTGACGGTGAAGGTTGCTTCGTCACTCCAAAGTACTTCAGACCACTGTTGAGGATTCCAGTGAAGATATTTCTTTGCATAATCCAGCCTATGTTTCTTCTGTGGCTTGGAGAGGATTGGTTTCTTAACCTGGCAGTGACTACTGCAGCCCAGTTCTGACCCATGTCTTAACAGACAGTTCTTACAAACACCTCAGAGAAGATGTGGGGTCTTTTCTTTCAATTCTCTAGCAGTTATCTTAAGTGTATTCTCTAACTACTTCTTTAACACAGTTAAGGTACGACCATATGTCTTCGAGGGGCCAGGCCGAGGTTTGGCAGATGGTAACTCGACACTACCACCAGCCTTGAAACACTGCACCCAGTTCCTCATTGAATGCTCACATACACCAACATTCTCCACTATTTCTTTAGTCTGGTGCCCAGCTTTGTGAAGCCCTATGATTTGAACTATAGTTTCAGGCATTAAAGACTTCCTTTTACCCATTAACAAACAGCCCCAAAACCAAAGGGAACACCGGACAAAAGATGGGGCAGACGAGAGACAAAAGTCAAACACAACAGCAGCCACATGAGCACTGAGGAGTCACTGTGGAGTGTGGCATCAGGCCATGATGTCATGCTAACGGCTGCTACCTGGCATAATGCACTGACAAAAAAAGACCTCCTATATGGTAGGCCTTTGATTTTTGTCATGGCATTATGCCGGGGCACTCACCCGTCATAATGCCATGACTAGCACTGCATACCAAGTTTTCAGCTCAAGGCAGTTGGTCAGAAGAGAGAGATGTTGATATGATAGCATCACACAACCCCTGCAGATCTGTCAGCTGCGCATTCATGCTGCAAATCTCCCATTTCACCATGTCCCAAAGGTTTATGCCAAATTCTGACCCCCACCACCTGCATGGCGCAGCAGAAATAGTGATTCGTCAGACGAAGCAACTTTCCTTTACCGCTGATGTTTTCCGATCTTCAGTTGTCCAGGATTTGGCAAGTCCTTGCATCCTGTAGCCTTAGTTTCCTGTTCTTAGCTGACAGAAGTGGAACTCGGAGTGGTCTCCTGCTGCTGTAACCCATCTATTTCAAGGTTTGATGTGTTGTGCATTCATAGATGATCTACTTATCTGAGTTACTGTCTCCTTTCTGACAGCTTAAACCAGTATGAACATTCTCCTCTACCTCTTTCAATTAACAAGGCATTTCCCCCCCCCCCCCCGAGACCTGCTTCTTACTATATAGTGCATCTCGCACCATTTTCTCTGAACTCTACAGAACACTGTGAAAATCCCAGATCAGCAGTTTCTTCAATACTCAAATCATCCTCTTGCACCAACAGTCATTCCACGGCCAAAGTCACTTAGATCATACTTCTTCCCATTCTGATGTTTAGTCTGAACAACTGAGTCTTAACCAAGTCTGCACGCTTTTTGACAATGAGGTGTTGCCAAGTGACTGGTTGATTAGATATTTGCACTAACGAGCAGGTGTACCTAAGAACGGGCCTTGGAGGGTATGTATACAGAGACAGCAAATATTGTATCTGAGGGTGATATGTGGTGTGAACATTATGCAGAGAATTCCGAGCATGATGATGTGGGAGGGGGGACGGGGGTACCTGGTGTAATTCAGATAGTTGAGAAGGGATGGTTTGGGCATTCATGAGAGGATGGTGCAAAATAGGATGACTAAGAGAGTATATTAAATCTAGGGTGGAGGAAGGGGGGTAGGGGTTGTCCCAGGAATGGTTGGGGAAGGGGGGGGGGATAAAGGTGGTTTTGGTACTAGGGGCTTTTATATCCAATAGGCTTGTGAGTACAGTGTTAGATCAGAGCAAGTGGAACTATGTGGCTTTTATGAGTACGTGCTGCTGTATGAGCAGAGATTCAGGGAAACCAGTTACCCGGACTCGAAGTACCGAAAATGGGAAATAAAGTGCAGTACAGTACTGTACTTATTTGCATTGCACGGGTTTAGTTCTGCTTTGAATATCCTCCCCTAGGATTCTTGACCACTTTTTTTTTTACATGTAAACAAAACGAATAGCCATTCACACGAGATCTAAACGAAGCAGCAGCGTCGATTTTTACCAAAGTGGAAGTTCTAATTACTTCAAATATTACAAATGCGTTTTTTTTTTTTACCAAAAGGTATTCATTTGATATATATGATGCTAGGTAACACTTCAGTTCCCCACGATTTTACGTCTTACAATGTACGATACTAAAATGAATATACTCTTACCCTATCTGCTGATGTTCACTGTTAACTTCGTGCACTCTATTTTAATGTATACATTACATTAAATTTACAACATGCCTACATTATTTCATTATAGTCTAGTGTGGAAATCTCCCTACAGGTACCGTATTGGAAGACTTCGATCAACCAGCACTACATGAAACTACTTAAAAATAAAGCGGATTTCTACATTATCAGTTTTTATATACAAGTCAAATCCAGTGCTGCTTGCTGGTGTACATGGAAAAGGCAGATAGCAGAAATTACAGTCTATATCGAGGCTATCTGCTGAGAACTACTCTACGTACTTCTAATTCTGGCTAGATAGTTTACGTTGGATAGTACAGCAGAAGGCTCTCAGTAGTGTGTGGGAGCGGACAACGTTGCTACTCCAGGGAAAGGCAGAAGAGATGAAAGGACGGAGAGGGGAGAAGTGCTAAGAGACGTGGGATGGAGGATGCTGTGAGAAGAGGGAGAGGGCAGAAGACGACGTTTAGGCATACGAATGAGAGGGGCAAGGGTTGAAGCAGAACTTATGCTCGGCTTGTGTGCCAAACATACTGAAAATTATTATAAGTTTCGGAATATTGGGGTAGGGAGGGTTACGAAGCGGGAGGGGAGAGGGGTGCTGTGATAAAAAGGTAGAAATAGTGCTAGGAATGATCTAGAGAACCGAGCTGCTAGACAAAGGGAAAAAGGGGGGTCGGAGGGAGTGACATACCCCCACAACAGAAGCAGCAGCAGCAGTAGTAACAGCAGTAGCCGCAGTCACACACCACCCCAAGCCGCATCCACCAGTAGTGGCACCGACTCATTGTACTGTACCCTGTGGCACAATAATTAAGATTTATTCCCCACCAATCGGGATTTAAGCCTGTTTTTCTCCTTCTACACAAACTTTTCTCTTGGTATTCCATTTTCCCAAATTATTAAAGCCTTCAACAAATACTGCATGCAAACCTTTCGTGTGGAATGATCTTAATTTTCACACAAATAAGAACTCAATTACAATTTTATTTAAAATACAAACCTTTCATCTGGTACGGCATGAAAATATGGACACACAGTCATCACTTCATCAATATAGGTTATAACACTAAAATACCTCACTATTCCCTCCTAGCCTTAATTAAGCTAATGCACACGAAGAATTTTTTTTTCGAAAAAATAGCTAATATTTAAAATACGACTGGCATAATTACATGAAGCAGTGTTTTTAAATAATTTATATGCATAAAGTACTGCCGGATTCCATTTTTTACGTAATTCTTGCAAGAATGGTGCAAAGTTGCAAAGCGACTCTTTACTATTATAATTTCAGGTAACTAAAAATAGTCTACACAGTAAACCGCGTGTGGTTAAAAAAAAAAAAGGCAACTTTTGCGAAATTCGTTACGAAAGTTTATTGTAAACATAACCGCATTTACTTTAAAACTCCAACTTAGCAAAATACAATCGATGCAAACTGTGCAAATTCCACATTCTGTATTACCATAAACATGCAGCTTATATCACACAACAAGAAATCTCACTTAACTTTTATACATCAAGTAATCACAATCGTACACACGCCGACAGCTACAGAATATCACGTTACCATAATAATGTCAAAACTGATGATTCTTACGGGGACCACCACAGTATATTATATAGAATCAACTTGTCCTCCAACTAGTATGCTAGTTTTGGAACTTATCTGCACAAGTCAAAGTCCAACATACAAGCTTTGACAGCAGACATGTCACAAAAGGACAGATTTTCTTACAATATGTACATAATTCATCCTCTATGATGGTTTATTATTAATTTAGGGGAAGCACTAAACCACTTGGGGTCATACAGCGCCTGGAGAATGAGCCAATTAGGTTCGATCCAAGAAGGGATCGAACCTAATTGTAGAGTAGGTCAGGGAAACATAGCATGCCCGTGTCCCCACGATGTAACTTTCATAGAGAATAGAGTAGCAGCGCACTAATATATCAAATCTTACTAAAAAACAACAACACCGAGGTGGGTAGACACAAGTTGCTTTCTGACCTCTGAGACCCAACGTTATCCCCACACCCTTAATTCAGCTACAATAAACGGGCCAGTAATGTATGCAAATGTGTTTTCTTCCAACCCACTGTTTGCTAAGATCCTCTTCACCATACCCTTCCTCATGATGCACACACCTTGACTTAAATATTCTACTACGGTCCTTTTCCGAGATGAAGACGAATAAGGTGGGAGAGCTGAAGAGGAAGACGTGGAAAACAAACGACTCTGCATAGAGTTTAAGAAATAATCAATACAGAATAATCAGCAGAAATAGGGAAATTACTCCTTAGTTACTGCTCAGCCGGTGATGCAAATCTAGAAAAACAAATTAATTCAGCTACTGTGGTGAAAATAAGTATGCAACAGCGCCTCTTAGAGGACTGCAGATCGAAGGTGTGAGGGATGACAAAGCTGATAGTTTCTTGAATATAGTGACTGTGCCAAACAAGAATGAGCGAACCTGACTGACTACTTACGCTTTATTCTGGGACACCCTTCAAGGGGAGGTACTTTCACATCGGTGGTTTCTTGATCCACAAAAGTTTCATTTCCCTTCCTCAGATGAAATTAATTACCTCCTCCTCCCCGGGGGAATTTAGTGCTTTTTCATACATAATATAGTTTATCCTGAGTTTTGCAAACAAGATGTAATATTTGTGATAAAAAGAAACTGTGGTGCGGAAAGTAACAATATAAGAGTAACTCCTTAAGTTCCATAAAGGAAGAGCGTTGGAAGGATTAGGTTAGGTAAGGTTTGTCAGGAAGGAGTTAGGTTAGGTAAGATTAGTCAGGAAACACGACAAGTATTTCTTGACGCGGGTCTTAGTCATGTGATGACCCACAGCTGGGGATTTTGGTCATCCGACCGAGGCCTTAAGCTGGCTTACTGGTCCACCCCTTTAAAAATTATGGTCATAATTATAACCATTTCAGGAAGGAGTGATAAGAACAAGTATATTGTTTCTGATGACTGAGGAAATTGATGTAGCCCCAGTTACCAGACCAAAGAGAACTGGATTGTGAAGTGCATTTCATACCTGGACACTACTGGTGGTTATGAAAGGACGTGGCCTAGTAAATAAATGCATATAAATAAAATAAATAATACAAATTGATGAATGCAGGATAAATACTGAGACAGACAATGAATGGCTTAAGACGGACGGAAGGAGAGGGTGTGTGTAAATACAACGAAGTAGTTACAACAAAAACACTTCCACCATCACAGCAGTAACACCCTCACGCCTCCTGTGGTCACTTGCTGTTCTTGCTACACCACGACAGTGACAGTTCACGCCTCTTGTGGTCACTTGCTGTACTTGTTAAACAGAATCACCTCTTCCACTACCACCGGAGTAAGAGCCTCACACTTCTGTAGTGTGAGGCTCTTAAACAAAAACAAGCTACTGCAGTAGCTTCTTTTTGTTTAATCTCATAATGAAACACTCATCTCTTCTCCGTAATACTACACATAATTAAACATGTTAGAATTCCCATAACTTCAAAAGTTGTAGTGTGATGTGGTGCGTCACTATTAGGCTAGAGTCAATGTGCTTTATCTAGCTATCTGCATATTCCCATGCGGTTATTGTCAGTTAAAATCTCCAATACTAAAGCTGGAGTTATTTTACACCGCTTTACTTATTTTATGTATCAGCTTCTTCAGCTCGGGTTCAATCCTTACATCTGTTTTCCCATGTTCACCCATCATTAAGCAGGTACCTCAGTGTTAGTAGACAGTTGTGGGACTTACGATCTTCGGAAAAGGGATCAAAGGACCCCAAGGATATAAGCAACAAAATATAAGCAGAAGACAGGCTTGAATAAAGGAGATATAAGGTAGTGAGGTAATCTAACCAAAAAATTACTAGAAACAATGGATTCAAGTTGAATACATTTAAATTTAGGTACGAGCAGGTTTGGCAATAGATTTGTAGATGGGTGAAACAATCTTCAAAGTAGAGTGCTCAAGCTAGCACTTTGGGTAGCTCCAGAAATATGTTAGACAAATTTTTTTTTTCTTTTTTGGGGAGCGGGGGGGGGGAGGGGCTGTCGTTGATTACTAAGCCTCCGAGTTACAATCTCTGTAGTCTTTTGCTAATACAACGGCAGTTTCCCACCAAGGCGGCTGTACCGTATAACAGTTGCATATGCAAGGTCATTAACTCGAGACGCTACCCAGCCACCAACTTGTCTCTCAAGTAACAAAAAAGGCACAATACCGTGACTGGAACAATACACAAATAACCCGCACATAAAAGAGAGAAGCTTACGACGACGTTTCGGTCCGACTTGGACCATTGACAAAGTCATACTGTGACTTTGTCAATGGTCCAAGTCGGACCGAAACGTCGTCGTAAGCTTCTCTCTTTTATGTGCGGGTTATTTGTGTATTGTCTCTCAAGTCTCTAACACCAACTCACCTGGGACTAGGAAAGGCGTGGGATGTTTGGGTGTAGTTTATGAGTCACTTTCCGCCACCATCACCTCCACCCCTTCCCCCTCCCGCACACGCACACAGGCTCTCATTTAAATAGTAACATAATCGGCCACTATATCCTCCAGCATCTGAATTGTGTTTCCTTCGTAACCCATCCCAAGCTTCGTCTGACCTTCGTGTGAACATCCTGCCGTGGCTTGTATTGCACCTGTGGCCCACAACTGTCTTGCATAAGAACATAAGAAAGAAGGAACACTGCACTAGGCCTGTTGGCCCATACTAGCCAAGTCCTTCATAAATCCAACCCACTAATAGAATAAACTCTACTCAAGCAATAAGCTTTGATAATTCTATTGACTCACGTGTAAGTCCCACTCAAATCCAACCCCTCTCACTCTTGTATTTATCCAACCTAAATCTGAAACTTATATGTCACTTATAAATCTGAGCCTTTTACACCTGTCTTATATCTTACATAATTCCATCTTTACCTGCCGTATTCAAATTAGCTTACGATTACAAACGCACTCTAATACACGATGTCTATATCTGTATAACATCCCTTCAAGAGGGATGCCCTCACGCTGGTGAAGGGCTCTTGCGCAAAGGCACTTGAGCTATGTACTCTATGAACCTCATGAGTTTAGCGCTTCCACATGTATAACAGCATTATAATAATAATAATAATAATAATAATAATAATTGCGAGATACACAGGTTTTAAACAGTATATCCAACTGGTTCATCCTCATTAACAGCACTGCATTTGCAACCGTTGACGATTATTCACTGTACACGATTATGATTATTATTACTCTAAGCTCAACAGTATCATTATTGCCATCTATTACTGTTATTAGTATTGTTATTTTTCTAGTCAGGAGATAAATACTGAGAAAGAAAAGAGAGACCATACTTATAAACGACACTAGGAACACATTTAAATATTCTCTCTCCTAATGCCGGACATAAATGTGAAGAATTTCACGAAGGATTTACGTTGCATGGTTTTTCTTCCAAGAAGTCTAACCTTAAAACCAGCAAAAACATGTTGCCACGACAACAGCGCCACCACAGGATTGCGATAGTTGCCCCAACTGAATTAGGTATACTCACATGTACATATCCACACACAGTATTCACATATTTCAAAATATACTGTACATAATGCAGCCATATATGTAAATACACCCACATACATACTTTCATTTATACATGGCCCCCTCCTTCAGTATATTAATATATGCAATCATATTGCACGCAACAGGATGATTTTATAATCATAACTTCTGTGACTTAGATATATCAGAGGCACAACTGTGACCCAACTGTCATTCCAGTCCCAGACGCTCTCAAGGTACATCTAATCTCAGTCCCTTCAAAGCCCTAGTCCATAAATCCATGACAAGTCGTCATGAACGACTGCCAGCTGAAACAACCATTTCGCAGAAGTGATGATTGCAAAATAATTTTTTTGTAAGCTCTGGGGCTGGTGATTACAGCATTAGATCTGATATATACACGGACCACAGTTCAGGTACTGTTCCATTATTCCGTTTATTCAGTGTTATGTAGTCATGTAATTTCCCCCACATATATTCTTGTGTATATACGTACGGAATTCTTGAAACCGAGGAAAGCCCAGTACTTTTACCACTGGGCTGCGGCTGCATTAAACCTCCAAGCGGATTCTATTATTGACACTGGTTTGTGAAGGCACCAACTGGTGACCACAATACTTTTTGCAGGTGGATTCAAAACCTACAAAAAAGTTAGGTCACAATACTGCTTTTATGTCCATCACTCCTGCCCATGAATTGAGACTTCACAATTTTGTGGAAATAAAATTGTGTAGAGATTACTATACGGTGACTATGGTTTATTTGGGTTTGTAAGGTTTTTAAACATATCAAATGCCTAAGTGTAATAATTAGGGTTGTATATCAGTTGTACGCAGCCAATCAAGAATACATACTGAGATACATCCACCTTGTTAAATAATCATTGAGGAGAAATACATCCTTTCAGAAGATGTACGTGACCAACACGAGTCACCGTTAAATATTCTGATCAAGCGAAAATTCAACGTTAAATATTAGATATTTAGGAGTCTATATGTCGAATAATTTATATATATAAACATGAGTTATTCTAAGATTTATTACTGTCTGAATATTTTTGTCTTCCCAGACAAACTATTTAAATATTTTATATTCAAATAGATGCTCATGCAAGTTTCATTGTTCAATGTCTGAAGAGTGGTAATCAGTCTAAAGCAAGCTCAAAATCTTCTAATATAAGCTAAATCTGACATTATTCAACATTTTAATGCTAGAAACCATGATGCATACTTTCAGCTAAAGGTCACAATAAAAATCGTTACACACTTATGGCGTTACACTTGACAGATTAAGTGTTTCTGGCACACTTGACATTCTATAGTGTTGTTGGCACATTTAACTGTTCTCTGCTCTTGGTTTCATTTTAAACACCAGTTGAAAAGGCAGGAGACAGCCAAGGACCTGCGCGATCAATGTTTAAAATCTATTTGTGTGCCTCCTGTGAATGAATGCCAGAGACAATTTGGTCTCATAAATGATCATAATAAAAGACGAATAAAACAAAGTTATGAATAAATACCAAAAATTAAGAATACACAAATTTCTAATATTTGTTTACATTTAATTCACTACCAACACAAAATTTTTAAATTTAAAGAGTATAGAAATCAATCAATGTGCCGTAGGTACCCAAAGTTACTCAATGTATACTGTATACTTGGAGTTTACTTTCATCCATATTTTATGGATTAGATACTGATTAGGATCCAGTTACAATGCACCCTTAAAGACCTTCGTGCAGACAGGCTTTAAACCTAAGAAACTAACCACTTACGAGGAGAAAAAGCTCCGTGTATACGGGGTCAGCAGTAATACTCGCCAGGTCCGGCAATGCAGGATCAGTACAGCAACACTACACTCTGGTCTGCCCTACGTCATACAACACTCTTCAACGTTTACGCAATCATAGCATGGATATTCACAGTTTCCTAGCCATGGCTAAATGCTAAACATAGCAAATACTCACATGGCATGTAACATTAACGAGTGATCATTGCAGGTCTTGAATGTCTGGTAGTAAATTATACGATTCTTTCAAATAATTTAAGTGACCATCCTACTTAGACACTTGAATAGTGTCATTTATCCTTAAGCGAATATCCTACCAGTTGGAAGTATTAACATATTTGGTTGTTTCAACATTCAAAATAATTCTCACCCGGTAACGGTATCAACATTTAATTTTTAGATATACTACTATGTAGTGATCTTGCTAACGTGCTCAAAACCTAGCAGGGTAAGTCGGTGGATATCTAACCAATGAACGGGTCACTATCCGATTAAGACTCGTGTACATGACACTGATGTTTCCTGACTAATAAATCACTATCTTCAACATTTGTGGCAACTTTTGTATATAACTACCCTTACAAATTACATTTATTAATTCTTGCATATTTCTGCAACACTATGAATCTTAGCTACAACGTGCTTAGAATGCTCCTAAATGTTTGTGGCACTCATTTTATATTCCTTTATTCATGGATGCAATAGCAGAGATCGTGCGAATGAATGAATATCTTATCAAAAGATAACAAATAACAATGGAACAAGTGTTGAAGTTTTCAGGAGGTTCCAAACAACCAGGTATGATGGATATGTGGGCTAGTGGGCCAAATACAGCAACTGTCCGGTTGACTATGCAAGCACCAGACAAGCCTGGTCCAAGGCCGGGCTCCGGGAGTAGAAAAACTCTCGAAACTCATCAGAGGCAAAGGACAGTGTGTGTGTGTAGGGTCGAGACTCAGCTTCTGGCCCCACCTCTTCACTGAGTGCTACTAGGTCCCCTCTCTCTCTGCTCCCTGAGCTTTGTCATACCTCGTCTTAAAGCTGTGTGTGTGTGTGTGTGAGAGAGAGAGAGAGAGAGAGAGAGAGAGAGAGAGAGAGAGAGAGAGACAGAGAGAGAGACAGAGAGAGACAGAGAGAGACAGAGAGAGACAGAGAGAGAGAGACAGAGAGAGAGACAGAGAGAGAGACAGAGAGAGAGACAGAGAGAGAGACAGAGATAGACAGAGAGAGACAGAGAGAGATGAGAGACAGAGAGAGATGAGAGACAGAGAGATAGAGAGAGAGCGTGGGGTGCGTGCGTGGCGTCCACTCTCCCTCCCCCCTTCCCGTGCCCGTCAGTCCTACTTGGAGTTACGGCATCAACTTGCCACAGTCACAAATAATAATTAATATAAATCCTGACCATCACCCATTATCCCTTTATTTCTGCCTTTCTTGCCTGCTTCCTTCTCATGAAATACTAATGAACTAAATACTCACTATTTCCTAAGGTACCTATTGAATTCACCCACTAATGTTTTCATTGTTATTCTCATCGTTATTTCATTGTTGTTCACATTTTCTCCAAACCTGTAATCTCTGTTTTCTCACTGCTCCTATTTCTACTAATTCATCCGGGTTTTCATTCCCTGCTATATTAACGTGAGATTGTATCCATACGAATTTTGTCAGCTTTTATTGTTTTAAAGCCTATCAACTACACGAGGGTCGTTATGGCTGATTGTAAAATAGAGATTAAAGTAAACTCACTGCGTGTTTACACTTATACAACTTCTCGGTGTATATATTCTTGCCACAATGTAGCCACCTCAAAAATCTTTCGTATAAACACTGTTTAAAGAAATTGTGTGTCCTGCAAATTAATGCACTATCGATTATATTATTTTTACAAGCTTGAATTATTGCTATCCTTGTGCCATTCATTCAAAAACATTTACCTATAAAAAAGATATTTTTCTGCATATATTATGCAAATTTTCTTGCTAAAATTTAAGTGATTACTCGATTCCTTGACTAACCCTTTTGTCGATGTTCAAAATACTATTTCACTAGTGTATTCAACTCTCCCAATATACCATTAGCTTGCTGATGCTATCTGGCGAGTTATAACTCGTCTTAGACGGCAGAGATGAAGAATGATTATCAGTTAGGCACTGCATGATGAGCCGGGGAGGACACCTGGGTGCCACGATTATTGACTCATCCGCCCAGGTGGCACTGATGGCACCCTGACTCGGCTACAGCCCCCCCCCCAACATTCATTTCACATGTGTATGGCACACCTAACCCACATATAACACTCATACAGTAGTTATTTTGCAGTTTAACATCTTATTCCCAACTAGCCAACACACTAGAAAAGGAAACTAGACATCTTGATAAATCTGCCCTTATACATTATTATAATCAAGGGGGAAGCGCTAAACCCATAGGATTATACAACGCCTGTGGGGGAGGGTATGTGGAAGGAATTCAGGCTGAATTCAAGGAAGTGGAGCACAGATCCAATTCCCTAGATCAAGAGCCCCTCACCAGCGTCAAGGAACCTACCTTGAGGGGTACCCTTATACGGAACTTAAGTAATACGTATCCTAGCCCTGGCTTTATTTCCAGCTAAACGTGACGTCGCTGTCTCCTCGCTCCTGCTTTTCTTTACTTTCCGTTCAAGGATGGAAACGTGATCTAGTTTCAATTTCCAATTTGTACGTTACTTGTGAATTGTTACAGCCACGGTACTGCGACTTTTTTTTTTTTTTTAACAAGTCGGCCGTCTCCCACCGAGGCAGGGTGACCCAAAAAGAAAAAATCCCCAAAAAGAAAATACTTTCATCATTCAACACTTTCACCTCACTCACACATAATCACTGTTTTTGCAGAGGTGCTCAGAACACAACAGTTTAGAAGCATATACCTATAAAGATATACAACATATCCCTCCAAACTGCTAATATCCTGAAACCCCTCCTTTAGAGTGCAGGCATTGTACTTCCCATTTCCAGGACTCAAGTCCGGCTATATAAAAATAACCGGTTTCCCTGAATCCCTTCACTAAATATTACCCTGCTCACAGATCGTCAGGTCCCAAATACCATTCGTCTCCATTCACTCCTATCGAACACGCTCATGCACGCCTGCTGGAAGTCCAAGAACCTCGCCCACAAAACCTCCTTTACCCCTTCCTTCCAACCTTTTCGAGAACGACCCCTACCCCGGCTTCCTTCCTCTACAGATTTAAATGCTCTCCATGTCATTCTACTTTGATCCATTCTCTCTAAATGACCAAACCACCTCAACCACCCCTCTTCAGCCCTCCGACTAATATTTTTAACTCCACACCTCCTAATTTCCACACTCCGAATTTTCTGCATAATATTTACACCACACATTGCCCTTAGACAGGACATCTCCACTGCCTCCAACCGCCTCCTCGCTGCTGCATTCACAACTCAAGCTTCACACCCATATAAGAGTGTTGGTACAGTACTACTATACTTTCATACATTCCCTTCTTTGCCTCCATAGATAACGTTTTTTGTCTCCACATATACCTCAATGCACCACTCACCTTTTTTCCCTCATCAATTCTATGATTAACCTCATCCTTCATAAATCCATCCGCCGACACGTCAACTCCCAAGTATCTGAAAACATTTACTTCATCCATACTCCTCCCCAATTATATCCAATTTTTCTTTATCTAACTCATTTGATACCCTCATCACCTTACTCTTTTTTATGTTCACTTTCAACTTTCTACCTTTACACACACTCCCAAACTCATCCACTAACCTTTGCAATTTTTCTTTAGAATCTCCCATAAGTACAATATCATCAGCAAAAAGCAAGTGTGTCAATTCCCATTTTGTATTTGATTCCCCATAATTTAATCCCACCCTTCTCCCGAACCCCCTAGCATTTACTTCTTTTACAACCCCATCTATAAATATATTAAACAACCATGGTGACATTACACATCCCTGTCTAAGACCCACTTTTACCGGGAAGTAGTCTCCCTCTCTGCTACACACCCTAACCTGAGCCTCACTATCCTCATAAAAACTCTTCACAGAGTACTGAAAAGACACTATCTGATTTACACAATATATAAAACTTAGGTTGTAAGTGCCCGTCGTCTGCACGAGGGTTATTAAGACCGCGATTCACCTAAAAACTGTACGCTACTCAAGGCCTCCATACCTGTGTGTAAGGTTCGTACATGTATTGTGACTCATTGGGTGGGGAAGTGCTAGACCAAACCGTTAGAGGTTAGGTAAAATTCCTTGGAGCAAAGAGCTGCTCCCCGACATTACATCCCTTGAGGGGATACATAAGCTCCCACACAGATCGGACATGCAAACTGTGTGTACGAGGGAGGGCTAAAGCAACCTCTTACTTTATGTGAAACTGCTAACTTGCTAGGGCACTGACATACATCACATGCTTCACACACACTCACGATATACCCAAAGGTGTACGTGTATAAATAAGTAAGTATCTCCAGGTATACACAAATACAGTTACATAGAATTATCATACATAGCAGCATATGTGTAGAGAACCTAGGATAACCCAAAAAAGTCAGACAGAGTGACTTATTTCCATTGGGGTCCTTAATAAACAGAAATTTACCTTAACATCAGCTTGGGAGATTAAAGTGTTCATGATTTTAACACTGCAGGAAGCAGCGACAGAAGAAAGCTCACATCTGCCGAGTCAGCCATCAGGCAATATTAGCAGGACACCACAACACAGTCATCTATCACGCCAGACGAAACAATCCATGCCGACCATTAACAAGCTTCCAACCAGCACCCTGCCGCTGGCGCTGACGCTCCTGGGAAAAATAGCCCATATACCGCTGGTAGAGTGGGTGAAATCTGGCTACTTTGTGGGTGTGGGTGGCAGGAAGCGGCTAGTTAAGAGTCGCTACAAGGTGGACAACCGGGTCTAGCTAGCGGAAATAGGTAAATGATGAGTTAGCCACTGGTGGTAACTTTCACAAATGCCAACAAAGCCTGCTTTACTGACCCCTATCATCCCTTCTACTCAGGTTTGGATTATTGTCCATGTCATGACTACTACCTGGAAATTCAGCTTACTGATAAAGTTTAGTTTTTCTACAGTTTCACCTTAGTAACCACTGACCATATCACGGAGCTGTCTGACCCCCTAAAGAAAAAATTTAATTACATAAGAACATAAGAACATAAGAACGAAGGAACACTGCAGAAGGCCTACTGGCCCATGCGAGGCAGGTCCAAGTCTCCTACCGGCTTAAGCCAAAGCACCCAACCTAGACAGGTCAGGTCACATTGACTTAAGGGAGGAACACGGCAACCGACCTGTTAGCACAAGCTATCAGGTCTAACTCACACCCACCCACATCTACTCATGTATTTATCCAACCTATTTTTAAAGCTACACAACGTTCTGGCCTCTATAACGGTACTTGGGAGTTTGTTCCACTCATCCACAACTCTATTACCAAACCAGTACTTTCCTATATCCTTCCTGAATCTGAATTTTTCCAACTTAAAACCATTGCTGCGAGTCCTGTCTAGGCTAGATATTTTCAGCACACTATTTACATCCCCTTTATTTATTCCTGTCTTCCACTTATACACCTCAATCATATCCCCCCTAATTCTACGTCTTTCTAGAGAGTGCAGTTTCAGGGCCCTTAGTCTATCCTCATAGGGAAGGTTTCTGATACATGGGATCATCTTTGTCATCCTCCTTTGTACATTTTCCAGAGAATTTATATCCATTCTGTAATACGGTGACCAAAACTGTGCAGCATAATCTAAATGAGGCCTAACCAAGGATGTATAGAGTTGAAGAACAACCTGAGGACTCCTATTATTTATGCTTCTTGATATGAAGCCAAGGATTCTATTAGCTTTATTGCGAACACTTATGCACTGTTGTCTTGGTTTCAGATTACTGCTAACCAGAACTCCTAAATCTTTTTCGCAATCCGTAATATTAAGATCTACATTATTTAGTTTATATGTGGCATGGTTATTGTCCTGTCCAACATTTAGAACTTTGCATTTGTCTATATTAAACTGCATCTGCCACTTCTCCGACCACTGCATCAGTCTATTCAAATCTTCCTGGAGTGCTCGAATGTCCTCGTCAGAATGAATTCGACGGCCTATTTTGGTGTCATCGGCAAACTTGCCGATGTCGCTCTTTATGCCCTCATCTATGTCGTTTATGTAGATTGTGAACAGCAGGGGGCCCAACACTGACCCCTGTGGAACACCGCTCGTGACGCTTCCCCACTCTGATTTCTCCCCATTTATGCAAACTCTCTGCTGCCTATTTGTCAACCATGCCTCTATCCAGGAAAAAATTTCTCCTCCTATTCCATGTGCTTTAATTTTCCTCAACAGTCTCTGATGTGGGACCCTGTCAAAAGTCTTACTGAAGTCCATATACACAATATCATATTCATTACCATGATCTACCTCCTCAAATACCTTAGTGAAAAAAGTTAATAAATTCGTAAGGCAGGAACGCCCCTTTGTAAAACCATGCTGAGATTCGTTGATTAATTTATGCTTTTCAAGGTGGCTACGAACTGCCTCGGCAATTATTGATTCCATAAATTTTCCCACTATGGAGGTTAGGCTTATTGGTCTATAGTTCGAAGCTAAGGACCTGTCACCTGTTTTGAAAATAGGTATCACATTTGCCATTTTCCACTTATCTGGCACCATGCCAGTTTGTAGTGATATGTTGAAAAGATTAGCCAAAGGTGTGCTAAGCTCCTCTTTACATTCCTTTAGAACCCTTGCATACAGTTCATCAGGGCCTGGGGATTTGTTAGGTTTTAATTTATCTATTTGCCTAAGGACCATGTCACTTGTGACCCTAATAGTGCACAGTTTATTATCGTCCTGTTCTACATAATTTATCATTACTGGAATATCGCTGGTATCCTCCTGTGTAAAAACTGAGAGGAAGTATGTGTTAAAAATTCTACACATTTCCTTATCACTGTCAGTGAGCTGACCCGAGGAACTTTTGAGTGGGCCTATCTTGTCCCTGATCTTACTTCTGTATACCTGAAAGAATCCTTTTGGGTTAGTCTTCGATTCTCTTGCAACTTTAACCTCATAATCTCTTTTTGCTTTTCTAATTCCCTTTTTTATTTCTCTCTTTAACTGAATATATCGATTTCTTAATTGCCCCTCTCCTCTTTTGATTTGCCTATATATGCCTCTCTTTTGACCAATCAGATATTTTAATCTATTGTTCATCCATTTAGGATCATTTTTGTTTGATCTGATTTCCCTATTTGGAACATAATTTGACTGAGCAGCTAGAACTATGCCCTGGAAAGCATCATATCGGCAACCATCACCACCTACCTGACCCTTAGTCAGGTCATTCCAGTTCAGCCCACCTAAGTAATTTTTCAGTCCTATGAAATCAGCCAAGCGAAAGTCAGGGACGGAGACTAGATTGCCATTATTAGGGGAATTCCATGATATGTTAAAACTGAGTGATTTGTGATCACTCTCCCCAAGCTCATCATTAACCTCAAGATTATTAATTAGTGTTTCCCTACTGGCAAGAACCAAGTCAAGGAGGTTATTTCCCCTAGTTGGCTCTGTCACAAACTGTTTTAAAAAGCAATCCTGGATCGTATCAAGAAAGTCACCCGACTCTAAATTTCCTATCAAATTGCTCCAGTCAATCTGTCTATAGTTGAAATCTCCCATTAGCACAACATTTTCGTATGTAGATGCCTTACGAATTTCGTCCCATAGAAGTTTACTGCACTCCCTATCAAGATTTGGGGCCCTGTAAATCACACCCAAAATTAGTTTTTCTCGGCCCTCGAGAAGCTGTAACCAAACAGATTCAGTGGCTGACGCTTCTAATTTAATATCTTGTCTAACACAACAATTTAAATTGTCTCTGACATACATCGCTACTCCACCACCTTTCCTGTTGACCCTGTCAGTGTGGAATAATTTATAGCCTTGTATGTGACATTCAGAGGGCATCTCTCTATCTTTCAGATTGAGCCAGGTCTCTGTTATAGCAATAATATCTATGTTTCCTGCACTTGCAATTAATCTTAGCTCATCTATCTTATTTCTAACACTCCTGCTATTAGTATAGTAAACCTTAAGGGAGCTAGTCCCTTGCTGCCCTCTGCTGTCCCCCATTGTTTGCTGACCTGTTCTATTGTCTTTATTTATAACTTCATGCTGAATGCCTTTTATACATTTACTGTTTCCAACCCTAGTGTTGCAACCTGCTTGTTTCCCACACACACCCATACCTCTATCTTCCATCAGTTTAAAATCATAGGCATTTCACCAATGGCCTTCTCAATCGAGTCTGCAAGTGCTACCACCCCTGCCCCAGAGAGATGTACCCCATCCCTTGCATACATATCATGTTTGCCATAAAAGTTGTTCCAGTTGTCAATGAATGGGATTGCAAGTTCCTTGCAGTATCTGTCTAGCCAGCAATTTACACCAATTGCCCTAGACAACCATTCATTTCCTACTCCCCTTCTAGGCAAGATGCTACATATGATTGGGATCCCTCCCTTAGACTTAATGAAATCTATAGCTGACCTGTACTTATCTAGCAGCTCTTCTCTCCTACCCTTCCCAATATCATTTCCACCAGCACTGAGACAGATAATGGGCTTGTTCCTATTACCTGACATGATATTATCCAGCCTGTTGACAATGTCCCCAACACCAGCTCCAGGGAAGCACACTCTATCTCTCATCTTCTTATTCCTATTACAAAAAGCACGGTCAACATATCTTACCTGAGAGTCACCAACCACAAGAATGCGCTTACCTTCATTAGCAGGGGCAGTAGTACCCTTACCTTCACTGGCCACTGAAGTACATTCATCCTGGAGAACAGAGAAGCGATTTCCTACCTTCAGATCTTCACTCTTAACTTTCCTTACTCTGATGCGCCTCCCATTACTGTGAACAACTCGCCACTTGTAGCAGGTGCTGGACTGCACCTCACTGCTGGTAGCCGTTGCTACCTCCCCACCTACAGCCTCCTCACAGTGAGAGACAGACTGCACCTCACTGCTAGAAGCCTCATTCCCCACATCTCCAACCACCTCACACTCTCTCCCAGGCCCATTGAGGTGGACCTTCAGCCTCCTAATCTCCTCCTGGAGAAGCAAGACCTCCTCCTTCAACTCTCCAACCTCAGATTTTAAAACACTGCAGAAGCAAGCCATGCTTTGTAACCGTCCACGCTAATCCCCAAAGCAGCTCAGGGTCTGTGACCTCACGTGACGATTTACAGAGGGCAAACAATTTAACGAGGGAAAATAGCATTTAAAGGGCAAAAGACATTTAGCAAGAGAAAGGGCCATTTTCAGAAACCATTTAACCAGGAAGAAACATTTTAAGAGAAAAAAGCTTTCAGCGAGGGCAAAAAGTATTTACCATACATGAAAAATATTTAAAAGGAACAAACAACACTTTACGAAGGAAAAAAACATTATGGGGGGGGGGAGGGAAGAAAGAGCAGTTAGCGATGATAACGAGCATTTAGCAGGAGCAAAGAACAGTTAGCGAGGATAAAGACCATTTAGCATGGAAGAGCATTCCCAGCGAGGGAATAAAACATTTAGCACGAGAACAGCATATTTTATCTGACAGTGAACACAAGCTGTAATTTCTATCGTTACATAATATTTTTTGGAACTGTATGGAATGATCCAACTGTTGCAGATGTTGGTACTAATTTATACTGAACAAATTCTTGTGATTAATAATAATTCTATACACTAAGAATAATTTCCAATAAATATGGATACTATTAATGTTACTACTGTTGCATATAATAGTAGTAGTATGACAATACTCAAGATTAAGTCAAGAGGTTAATATACAAGAAACGCTGTCACTGCTGCCAACACAATGAAACACGATAACAAGTCTTTCTCTAATTATTCTAATATAAACAAGGTCAGAGAGAGGGAGGGAAGAAAAGTGTCGGGGGGTGGAAGAACGGTGTCTGTTGGGAAGGAGGGAGGGGTCAGTGTAGAAAAGTGATGCGACTGTAATGAGGGAGTGATGTGAAAGACTAAGAGAGGGGATGAGAGAAGCGAAGGAAAACATGAGTGAAGGGGGGAGGAAGGAAGCGGGAGGGGAGAAAGAGGCGTGGGGATAAGTGATGGGGGCGGTCGGTAGCTGTGTTCGTCCTTGATATAAAGTGGACAAAGTGGAGTGATGGTGTGATAGATCTCCAGCTGCGAGATACCCACCCCCCTCCCTCCCTACAATCCCATCCACCTACACCATACAGCTCGGGCTGATACAAGGTAATATAGTCCAAATTTCTCCTCTGCCCTTTTTTTTCTACTCATATACATAATTTTTGTTTTCCCTCTCTGTGATGGAGATATATTCATAAGAACCTTATTTCTCTTGTATATATGGAATAAGTTATTTTGAGAGATGGTGATTTTCGGGGGTAACAGCAATTCCAGCTCTGTTGGAACGAAACCAATAACTCCCGTAGCTCAAGTTAACACATTTCAGTAGTATATATATTTGGAACTCATCCTGTGTGATAAGTGTGTGGCGGAAACTGCTAAATATTGCTCTCAATACGTGACTATAATAGACAGGGAAGCAAAACATTGCTGATGTATCTAATCTTGCTCAATTATGTCCCCCCCTCAACTCCCACCAGCAGACCCTCAGCACACCTCGCACAACAAATGTGTGAATGGAGAGACAACAGACTAGGCTAGAGGCTCTGATAAATAAGACTGGAGGAAGATGGGTGGAGCTGAATGTCATCGATTCAGATAACGACACATCTATATTTTTGGATTACATCAACTATACCAAGCTGGAAAAAAAATCCCTTCACCGCTTAATATTAGCGCTAAATCATCCCCTTCCTCCTGCCCAACATGATAAAATTCATGCATAATCCACTTCTACACTGTCAAATACACTGATACTGAAAATCTACAGATTGAAAATAACTTCACACAGGCTATAATTAATATTAATGGTTTTCTCCACAGGTGGTGGTTGTGGGTTTATTTGTTAAGAAGGAACACAGTGTCCTTTAACGCGGGTCTTAATCAGATGATGACTCGTTAGCTGGTCAATTATCCGCTGGCTTACCGGAGCTGGATTTTACACTCCATTCAAAAAAAACAAAAAAAAAAAAAACAATCATAAATGTATTTTAAAAGGATACCTATTTAAGTATCCTAAAATATCTTCACTGTACCCGTGGGAGAAGTGCTGTTATTGTAAACTAGTCCGATGGTAATAAAATATAATACAGTATAAATATGTTAGACTCAATAAATGAAGTTTATTATACCTTTTGCTCTCACGCTTGCAGTAGTTACAAGCACAGCTTGTTCCCGACTCCCAATCCCTATCACTCGCTCTAAAGAGCCTAACATTTGAATGTACCGTGCTAGTTTCTAAAGCCAGAAACATAGCAATGAATTATTGACAGGGATTCAAGTCAAACTTGTGAATTCTCTCCCACAAGCCTTTAGGAACATAATTTATGCCTTGGCTAAACCGGCATTAAATAAGGGGATTGCCGAGTATATTTTTGGGCTTTCAAACAAATGTTCAAAAATATCAGAAAATAACTAACATTTAAATCTGAAGTTCAAATAGGAGCTAGCAGATCGACTGTCAATCATAATAAAATGTAAAGTAAAAAAAATCGTATAAAGACAGTAGAAAGATAAAAAGAGTACAAAATGTTACTGCTTTAAATACGTGGCAGTTCAATTTGCGTAGAGATTTCTATCACACAAAATGCAGAATGCAAACTAAGACAATGATCCATAATATAGAACTGCATCTTGGATTATCCCAAAAATTAATAGGTTCAAACAAATCCTACATGAAATTATAATGAATCTGAAATTGTGAGATTGTGTCATTTCTTTCAACAACTAGATAAACTATGATAAGTTATCTAAGAAATGCCATTAAAACTCGAGATAAAATTGTTTATACAAATGTGACCCTTGTAATTCTGCAGGGGAGTTACGACGAGGAGGAGGAAAACCAGGGTGACCTATAAACAGGATGGAAGTCATGCAACGGTTGGCAAAAGCGAGATAAAATATGTAAAAAAAAAAAAGAAAGCAGAGGAAGCAGCAAAAGAAATAAAGAAAACATTGGGGATGTAGAAGAGATATAAAAGAAGAAATAAGAGTATAAAAGAAATTATAATCGTCATCACATTTTAGAAACAGCGCTAAATTCAGATGGGTCATAGCGCCTGGAGAATGGGAAGCAACCAGGTTCATTACCAGAAAGAAACGGACAGGTCAAATTACTTGAATCAAAAGCCTATCACCAGCATCAAGGAACTTCCCATGAGGGGAATAAGAAGAAGAATCGGCACACGTTAAGGGCAGTAGAAACCTTCAAGCTGAGGATGACAATGATTTTTGTTTTAACTGGATACATAAGCAGTGTGTTGCTACTCTGTTGCTCATAATTACACAGTGGACACAAAAACTAGCTATGTTTTCTTGTCAAATTCCATTACACAGGATACGTTTTGTTATATCAAGTGATGAAATCATACACTGAAGGGACAGGAGGGCACGACAGGAACTTTGCAAACTTCAATTGGTAACATTCAAACCTGACACGATTTTTACTTAATCGGGTAACCGGTAAAACATGATTTACTGTGACGTTCTCAAGGCCAGCAGATTAATACTTATGATAACTACTTACTCTCGTGCTATTTATTTTCTAAAATAAGATCACCTGTATATCAGTAAATCGAGAAAGCCAAGTAGCGTAGCTTATTTATGTTGTGGCAATTTTGAGGTCCTTCCCCAGGACACAGCCCATAGCAGTCGATGAACTTTGGTATCTATTTACTGCTAGGTAACAGGGGCAGGTGTGAGGAGACTAGCATTTAAAGTATTCGACTCGACCGAAAGAACCCAGGTACTTTCTGTCAGTCGAATGCTTTACCACTGATAACTTGAAGTACAATTTTGAGTACGTTGGCAAATTCAGAGTACAATTTGGATTATTTAATGTATGGGAAGCTTCGAGTGAGAAAGCTAACGAAGAGCACTGCCCTAGTATATTATTCAAGGGAAAGCACTAAATTCTTATGGACCATACAGCTACCCTACCCATGGTAGGGTAGCTGCAACTGCTTAAATCAAGTCCTTCACCGACATCAAGGCACTCCTCCCTTAAACCCAGACGTATAAGCTTTAGCGTGTAAAGCTGGCAGGCTCTGACCTTTCAGACCCAGCTGCGTGTCGCTCAATACACGTGTATTAAAGAAGATCCGCAGGTAATGAGTCATTCTTTCATGTTGAGGGAAGGGGGAGTTGAGAGTGGGGGGGGAAAGAGATGGAAAGACAGGGGGAGAAAGAGGAAAGAGAGAAATAACTATATATATAACCCTTATTTTTAAAGGGGTGGACCGGTAAGCCTCGGTCAGATGACCAAAGCTCCAGCGGTGGGTCATCATATGACTAAGACCCACGTTAGGAAATACTTGTCCTGTTTCCTGACGAATTTTACTTAACCGAGAGAGAAACACTGCGATTCAACTGCATTTCTTATTAAAATTTCCTGTATTTTTTTAATTATACGTAGGATCAGGTTCGACTATATTACATAAGCGTACAAAAATGTATAAACAAAATATTAAACAAAAAAAGGACGGCCGTGATACGTCTGGCACCGAGGTGTCCTAGGAAAATTCTGTAACCTTTCAAATCTAAACGTTTGTTACTCGAGGTGTGAGAATGAACTGGTAGTAGAGTATTTCAGGAATATACAAGGAAGACAACTTAGACATGACCTAGCAGTAACAGTGATTAGTAATAGTAATGGAACGATACTAAAAATTTGCCGATATCGATACCTCAAAATTAGTCGATATCCACTGGTAAAGATACGTTGGCACATCCCTAGTTAAAGCTGTAGTAGTACTAGTACTTAGCCCATTTGTTGTTGTTATACTGCCTCCCTCTCTCACTAAAGGAGGGCGATCGAAAAAAAAACGAAGAACATTCAGTTTCATGCATTCAGTAGCTATACTGCCAGAAATGTGTAGACACTGCAAATCACAAGACCCTCCGAACTGCAACGTCCCCACCCCTCCTATAATGCAGGTCCTATACTTCCCACCTCCAAGACTCAAGTCCGATTATCCAGTTACCCTGAATCTCTAATGAATAACTTACCTTGCTCACAGTCCAACAATTATTATTATTATTATTATTATTATTATTATTATTATTATTATTATTTTATTTACGATTTCTGAAGCCAGGAACTTGCCAGATCGCACAAAACAGCCTGAATTTGAATTACCAAGAAACTCGTTCGACACCATCAAGAGACAGCGGAGGAACAATGGCCCGTGACCGTGCATGTTAAAATGAAAGCTTGAAATGTCTGCCTCACGTTAACCCAACCTAACTGAGAATAATGTACTTTAAAATTTCACTTGAAAATGCGTGCATAAGGAAAAGCACAAGAGGCAAGTCATGTGAAACTGGTTGCCCTAAACTGGAGTACAGGTTGCGTGTAAGTCTTTCTACTGCCATCCCCAGGCTCCGAGCCTGCACCTTCACCCACGGTAGTAGTGCGAGCCTGAACCTTCACCCACGGTAGTAGTGTGAGCCTGAACCTTCACCCACGGTAGTAGTGTGAGCCTGACCCTTCACCCACGGTAGTAGTGTGAGCCTGAACCTTCACCTACGGTAGTACTGTGAGCCTGAACCTTCACCCACGGTAGTAGTGTGAGCCTGAACATTCACCTACGGTAGTAGTGTGAGCCTGAACCTTCACCCACGGTAGTAGTGTGAGCCTGAACCTTCACCTACGGTAGTAGTGCGAGCCTGCACCTTAACCACGGTAGTAGTGAGAGTCTGCACCTTCACCCACAGCAGTAGTGCGAGCCTACACCTTCACCTACGGTAGTAGTGTGAGCCTGCACCTCCACCCACGGTTGTAGTGCGAGCCTACACCTTCACCTACGGTAGTAGTGTGAGCCTGCACCTTCACGCACAGCAGTAGTGTGAGCCTGCACCTTCACCCACGGTAGTAGTGTGAGCCTGCACCTTCACCCACGGTAGTAATGTGAGCCTGCACCTTCACCCACGGTAGTAGTGTGAGCATGCACCTCCACCCACGGTAGTAGTGTGAGCCTGCACCTCCACCCACGGTAGTAGTGTGAGCCTGCACCTTCACCTACGGTAGCAGTGCGAGCCTGCACCTTCACCCACGGTAGCAGGGCGAGCCTGCACCTTCACCCACGGTAGCAGTGCGAGCCTGCACCTTCACCCACAGTAGCAGGGCGAGCCTGCACCTTCACCCACGGTAGCAGGGCGAGCCTGCACCTTCACCCACGGTAACAGGGCGAGCCTGCACCTTCACCCACGGTAGTAGTGTGAGCCTGAACCTTCACCAACGGTAGTAGTGTGAGCCTGAACCTTCACCTACGGTAGTAGTGTGAGCCTGAACCTTCACCCACGGTAGTAGTGTGAGCCTGAACATTCACCTACGGTAGTACTGTGAGCCTGAACCTTCACCCACGGTAGTAGTGTGAGCCTGAACCTTCACCCACGGTAGTAGTGTGAGCCTGAACCTTCACCTACGGTAGTAGTGCGAGCCTGCACCTCCACCCACGGCAGTAGTGTGAGCCTGCACCTTCACCCACGGTAGTAGTGTGAGCCTGCACCTTCACCCACGGTAGTAGTGTGAGCCTGCACCTTCACCCACGGTAGCAGTGCGAGCCTGCACCTTCACCCACGGTAGCAGGGCGAGCCTGCACCTTCACCCACGGTAGCAGTGCGAGCCTGCACCTTCACCCACGGTAGCAGGGCGAACCTGCACCTTCACCCACGGTAGTAGTGCGAGCCTGCACCTTCACCCACGGTAGTAGGGCGAGCCTGCACACCTTCACCCACGGTAGCAGGGCGAGCCTGCACCTTCACCCACGGTAGCAGGGCGAGCCTGCACCTTCACCCACGGTAGCAGGGCGAGCCTGCACCTTCACCCACGGTAGCAGGGCGAGCCTGCACCTTCACCCACGGTAGCAGGGCGAGCCTGCACCTTCACCCACGGTAACAGGGCGAGCCTGCACCTTCACCCACGGTAGCAGTGCGAGCCTGCACCTTCACCCACGGTAGCAGGGCGAGCCTGCACCTTCACCCACGGTAGCAGTGCGAGCGTGCACCTTCACCCACGGTAGTAGTGCGAGCCTGCACCTTCACCTACGGTGTTTACGTATCGTGTCTTCATCAGCATAATCCCCGGGGGAAATTAGCGTAAATCTTGGATGTTTACCTTCCCCTTGTGGCCCCTGGTGTTGGTGAGGTGTTGAGGTGTCACCAGTGCTGCTGTCTTGGGAAAGAATGAGAGATTAAGTGAGATATTCTCTCTCTAACATTAGAATGAAGGAACACTAGCAGGCTTACTGGCCCATAAATTAGACATGTGCAACACTTGGGTATCTTTAATGAGGAAACGTTTCGCCACACAGTGGCTTCATCACTCCAATACAAATAAGAATGTTGAAAAACAGGAGTAGTTTGAGGTAATCAGTCCCTCAGCCTTGAGTCGATGTAATCAGTCCATCAATCCTGAAACGTACCCTGTACTTTTCAAGATTGATGGACTAAGTACATCGACTTAAGGCTGAGGGACTGATTACCTCAAACTACTACTGTTCCTCACCATTATCCTTTGGATGGACTGATGAAGCCACTGTGTGGCGAAACGTTTCCTCATTAAAGACATCCAAGTGTTGCACATGAGTCTAATTTATCAGCTTGTCGGTTCTCTGAACCATTCATCTACATTACTGGCCCATGTTAGGTAGGTCCAATTCGCACCCAATCACAGTCATTCCTAAGCGTCCAACCTGGATTTAAAATCACCCAGTTATTCCTTCGGGATGCTATCTGAGAGTTTATTCGACTTATCCACAGCTATTGCCAGCTGGTACTTATATCGTTTCAATGCATTATATCTTCACATGCATTATTTTAACATTCTGTGAGTATTCCATGTGCTTCAGTATTAGATAAGGTATCTGCTTTGTAACCTGCAACCTTTAAATAAACAGAAGAATGAACGAGGACTCTAACCACTGTCTTGGCATGTAGCAGGTCCAATGCTGTACCACTCAACCACGAACCATACAAATGGAAATTTTTTTAAACTATCAGCGGCATAACTGTGATGCTACTGTCTCTTCCCACAGTCCTAGCAACTTTCATGATATATCTGTGAGCAGACACAGTAGGGTCACCATCGGTGCCGCTAACACAAATACTGCCGGAAGAAGTATTGAAGTCTTCAAGAGGAAAGTAGACAAATACATCCGCCAAGGGCTGGATCAACCAGGCTGTGGGCTAGCGGGCCGCTAGCAGCAACATCTTGGTTGGTCAAGCAGGCGCCAGACAAGCCTGCCCCAGGGCCAAGGCTATCTCTGTAAAAATCTTCCTATTGTATCTTTCGCTCATCACGACTAGTTTATACAACCTTTAACCTACGTTGCCAGCACCAGTATTTCTCCTAGAAGCATTTACTCCTTTAAAGTCGCTGGTAGAGGGAAACATGATGCAGCATGCGACACGAGTACTTAGGCAGTACAAAGATCAATATTAAATACGACAAGGAAAAGTGAGAAAGAGTCATTGGTTACACTATGAATATGAGGAAGCAAAACGAGAGGAAATGCATGGAAAAATTGCAATAATAATAATAATAATAATAATAATAATAATAATTAGTAATAAATATTATTCGTGTGGTAACATTAAACCTATAGAGGTCATACAGCGCACGGAGAATGAGAAGTAATTAGGTTTGATCCCAGGAAAGGATAACTTCGATGGAACAAGTCCTCCACCAATCGGGATACCTGCTTGAAGAAAACAGCAGAAACGAAGTCTATTAAACGCTCTGCACTTGGTTGGAGAGTCTTACGAGATGATGAGTGAGCATAGTGTGGTTGTGGGTAAGGCCTGTGAGGTGGTGGTGATGGTCTACCTGCCTGGAGGGTGTTCCCCGGGGGTCAACGCCCCAGCGGCCCGATCACTGACTAGGCCACGGTGGGTAAAGCTTGTGAGGTTAGAGGAATCTAGTGTGGTGGCGAGGGTTAATTAAGTCTTGTGAGATGGTAAGTAGTGTAGTGGTGGGTAAGGCCTGTGAAGTGGTGGGTGAGACGGGCCTTTACCATCAGTTATGTTTGCCTTGGCTTCAACACCTCGCTACAGGGAGTCACTCCTCGTGTTTGCCCGTAATTACTTAATGTGAAAACTTCAGTGCTCTCATGTACAAACACACCGCCCTCGACGCTACATAAAAGATGAAAGGAAGACGCAACGATTTTTCATGTTAGGGTGTGGGAGGAGAGTGAAGGAAGGCAGCGTGCAGGTTGCGTTGTGTGTTTTGATGAAGAAGTCTGCGAGCCTTCCCTTCAGGGTGCTCAGACAACCCCATCACCCCCAGCACACACACATTAAGAGTGATGATACTTTCATAAATTCTTTCCTTCTTTGTGTGGGATAGGGCATCCGAAGGGATAGTAATTCATAAATATTAATAACTCCAGCCATGCTGGAACGAAATAATGCCAAGCACTGGGGAATGCTTGGCATTATGCTCATCATCGTTCTACCTAAGTCTCCCGGCTCTGACTGACCAATTTTATAAACAAACTCATAGTGTGAAATAAAATATAACAGAGGAACTATGCAATTCATAATAATTAAATATTAAAGAACAGAAAGGCACAATACCGTGACTGGAACAATACACAAATAACCCGCACATACGAGAAAAACTTATGACGACGTTTCGGTCCTCGGCGTACTCTGGCCATAAATTATAAGTTAAGATGTTCAATATTAAGTGGGTTCTCTCACAAAGATGGTTTTATGTTGTGCAGTTGGAGGACACCTAATATAACCTAAAGTAACAGAACCTAACTTACTTTGATACAAGAAGAAATTAAACTGGCGCGTCTTTATTACTGACTAGAAGTATTGATCGATTAGAGTACTAACCGTTGATTGGACCTAACGCGGCAGTCTATCGAAATTAAAGGTATTATTTTTGCTATCTCTCAGAATAACAACTAGCACAAAAAATAACTATTTAATTTATGATGTAGATAGCTTATAAGGATTGTTAAATATACAAATATGCCCGTATTCCGGTGAGGGCCAATATTTATCTAATTATGTAACTATCATATTGAGTAGCACACTGTTGAGACACCCAGACTTATTTAATAGTTTACCTCAGCTCCTGTTTTAAGGATTAACTTACTCTTCACATACAGCATTAATGACTCTCGTGTAGTTAATAAGCTTTCAACCATTAACCAACCAGCATATGCGAAGAATGACGTACTATTAATGCAATATAATTGCAAACAGGCGATCTTAACAATGCAGAACAAGCCACATGGGGATGGAAATCTTTACCTCTGGGATCTTTCGCACTCCCGTACGTCGTCAGCAGCTACGCAATATTGCAAGGCAGATAGGAAGGGAAATTCTCTGAGGCAAGGCAGGTATCAGTGGCGGCCCATGTCAGTGTCACAATGTGACATGGGCCACCACTAATACCTTCTGCTTTGCCTCAGAATTTCCCCTCCTATCTGTCGCTGATTTGCATCACCGCATAGCTCCTGATGATGCACGAGAGTGCGGAAGATCCCCATGTGGCTTGTTCTGCATCGACGTAGTATTAGGCGACTGAGTGGTCTTGCTGCAACATTTGTAGACAGGCTCCCTGGCCCAGCTTATCGCGTCTGCCCACTTATGCCTGTGAGGGACAGTGGTGGGTCACATGACTAGGCTTAGTCAGTGAGCCTGCCTATAAATGTTGCTAGGAAATATATATGAATACTACACAATACTATGCACACTTGGACTGAAAAAAAAAAAAAAAGTTTGACAAATCCTACAGTGATCTATAACCTGGAAGACCGGTCAAAATGATGCCTTGTACCTGGAGTTACCTGGAGAGAGTTCCGGGGGTCAACGCCCCCGTGGCCCGGTCTGTGACCAGGCCTCCTGGTGGATCAGAGCCTGATTAACCAGGCTGTTATTGCTGACTGCACGCAAACCAACGTACGAGCCACAGCCCGGCTGGTCAGGAACCGACTTTAGGTGCTTGTCCAGTGCCAGCTTGAAGACTGCCAGGGGTCTGTTGGTAATCCCCCTTATGTATGCTGGGAGGCAGTTGAACAGTCTCAGGCCCCTGACACTTATTGTATGGTCTCTTAACGTGCTAGTGACACCGTAGCTAGTAAGCTCTTCCCTTGGATCAAACCTGATTATTCCTACCCTTCCCATTTTCCAGGCGCTTTATAACCTTTACGAGGTTAGCGTTTCCCATGAATATAACACTGGAGCTGCAGAGACAGAATCAACGCTTGAGACAATGTGACTATCTGCTTGATGACCTTAATTATTCACATTTACCCCGTGTTGGAAGCTGACAAGGAGGAGGCTGGTGTTAATTATAGGGGGAGAGGGAGTTGGGTACAGTTTCACAGGGAGGGAAGGAGGAAAGATGAATAGAGATACGCGAAAATAATGTCGAAGGGTGGATACATAGACGTGACGAAAGAAGGAAGAAATAAGACAGCGAGGGAAGAGGGAGATGAAAGCAAAGGGAGGGAGGGAGGGAGGGAGGGAGGGAGAGAGAGGGAGAGAGAGGGAGAGAGAGAGAGAGAGAGAGAGAGAGAGAGAGAGAGAGAGAGAGAGAGAGAGAGAGAGAGAGAGAGAGAGAGAGAGAGAGAGAGAGAGAGAGAGTGAGTGAGTGAGTGAGTGAGAGAGAGAGAGAGAGAGAGATGGGGGGGTAGGAGGGTAGGAAGGCAGAGCCAATATGAAAGCCAATACCATAAACATTTTGAGGACAGGCAATATCAATACCGTAACGTGAGTACCGCAAAGCGCTCATGAACGCGCGCGCGCACACACATACAGAGCAGCAGCAGCAACAACAACAAAGGCCAAGTATGAACCAAAACTGTTTCACAGCCAGAGAAGACGACAGTAAAGACCAGGTACTTCGCCTGAAGAGGAAGAGCTCACGAAACATGACTAGGAAGCTTGTAAAGTGTTAAACGGTTTAAGACAGTCTTCTCAGTGGAAAAGGGCAATACCGGAACAAGGGGCAAGAGTACAGGCAGCTCGTATACCTTTATTGAGTCCCGAGTTTATTTACTCCCGGAGCCCAGTCATAGGCCAGGCTTGTCTGGTGTTTGCCTGGTAAACTAGGCTGTTGCTGCTGGTGGCCCGCTGATCTACACATCCCCTACAGCCCTGGTGATCTGGCACCTGATGAAGATACTTGTCCAGTTTCCTCTTGAAAACTTCTACACTTGTCCCAGGAATGTTACTGGGGCCACGGACGGACACCATACACACAGCAGGGAAGGTTAAAAATTTTGATGGAGCTGAATACATCAAAGGCAATGCGACCTGACAAGATGTCACCATATATTCTGCGAGAGGGAGCAGAAGCACTGTCTGAACCACTAGCTATGATCTACAAATCACTGAATGCAGGACAGTTGCCAGAAATCTGGAAGACAACTAATATAGTCCCTATATTTAAGAAAGGAGATACGCAGGAAGTGTGAAACTACAGACCAGTGTCAGTGACGTGCATATCATGCAAATAGAAGATAATTATCAGAGAGTGGTAGAGCACTTGGGAAGGGTTTCATAAACAAAAACCAGAACAGGTTCACAAATGGCAACTGTTTTTTTACCAACTTGTTGGTATTCTATGACAAAGTAACAGCAGTGAGACAGAGGGGAAGAGAAAGGAGGGGAGAAGGGGAGAAAAGTGGGGAGAGGGGGAAAATGGGTCAGAGGTGGAGAGGGAGGGAAGAGAGGAGAGGGAGAGAAGAGAGAGGAGAGGGACGGGAGGACAGAGTGGTGAGAAGAGAGGGAAGGAGACAGGAGAGGAGAGAGGGAAAGAAGGGAGGAGAAAGAGGAAAGGGGAGGGAGGGAGACAGGAGAGGAGAGGGGGAGAGAAGGGAGGAGAGAGAGAGGAACATGCCATTTTAATTCATCTTTTATGTCTTTCCTCAACTACCCGTTACCCTTCCCTCCCCCTCCCCTAATACCCACTTGCCCCCGAACTTGACCTCAGCCCGGCGCACCCACAGCTTTCCTTCTTCCTGAACCCACTCCCCTTTCTAACCCTCTTCTACATCCATCAACCTTTTCTTTTCACCCTCGCCCTACCTTCTCTCCCCACCCCCACCCATCACCCGCCCGCACGCCCGTCCATATCGCACCACTTTATCTCTCTTTCGCCAGGAAATATTAATTTAGCTCCAAATTAAGGAATTTAAGAGTTGTCAAACCTTAAAAAGGCGCTGTCTTGTAGTTCTTAGTTTGTTTCTCTCTTTCTGAGAGAGAGAGAGAGAGAGAGAGAGAGAGAGAGAGAGAGAGAGAGAGAGAGAGAAATGAAATCGCTGGCCCACTAATGGCTCCAACTTCACTGTTCCCTTTTTGTATTTTTCATAATAAAAAGGCTTTCAAATGAGCTGATGAAGGTAACAGCTGTAAATAAGGTTAGGAACGTTTAACCTATCCTTGTAAAACCCTGTGTAAAAAAAAAAAAAAAAAAAGGAAAAGACCTGCTGCTCGGTTGGCAACTCGGCTCACACACAGTGTCCGTGGTTGGATCCCTTGCACGGATAGAAACGTTAGTCATGTTTCCTTACACCTGCTGTCCCTGTTAACCTAGCAGTAAGTAGGTATCTGGGTGCTATTCGACTGTTGTTGGTGGCATCCTGGAGGTGGTAGTATACCTTAGATAGGGCTGAGCTTTGAAATGAGCTGAGGTAGGATAACAAATAGCTCTCAACCTATAAAACTGAGAAAAAAAAGTGTACCTGTGTGAGTCTGGGAACAATACCACTGTACTCGACTATAGTATATGTATTCGCCTATATGTGATTGTTGGGGGATGAGTCTTAGCGGCTGGCCTTCCTCTCAACTTGCCATATTCACTCTTAGCCTTCTAGGCCCTGTCGTACCTATTCTTAAAACTACGTATGGAATCTGCCTCTACTACCTCTCCGTCGAGATCATGTCCCTTCGTGCATGAGCTGTATTCTTATCAAGATTGATGGATTGGTCACATCGACTCCAAGCTGAGGGACTGATTACCTCAAACTCCTTGTGATCTTCAACCATTCTTCTCTGTACTGGACTGAGGAAGCCAATGGTTGGCGAAACGTTACCACATTAAGATATTCAAACGTTGCACAAGTGTCTAATTTATCACTATCCTTACTCCCAGGTCTTTGTCACTGAATGAGGTCCGCAGTCTCTGTCCCCAGAGTCTATACTCTATGTCCTGTGTTCTGGCCCCTTCCCCAATCTTCATAATCTTGTATTTTTTGAGGTTGAATTCAAGCAACCAGTTATTTGACCAGCCCTGCAGTTTGTCCTTCCTTTGGAACCTTTCCGCATTCCCATTAGTTTTACAATACTTTTAAATTATAAAACAGATACATCTGACCATCCCACCTGGAATGTCATTCACATAAACCAGAAACAGCAATGGTCCTAATACCGATCCTTGTGGTACACCGCTTGTTACTCTTCTCTATTCTGACATCTCTTCCAAGACAATCACTCTCTGCCCCCCTTCCCCCCTCCCGAGATACCTCTTGATCCACAGGAGTACGTTTCCAGTTATTCCTGCCTGCTTAAGTTTTTGCTAGTTTCATGTGGGGTACAGTATCAAATGCCTTCTTGCAGTCTAAATAAAATGCAATCCACTCAACCCTCTCTGTCTCACTTCCGTTACTTCTACCTGGAGGGTGCTTGTCGCAGAATTCCAAAAGGTTGGTAAGACAAGACTTACCATCTCTGAACTTGTGCAAGTTGTTTGTGAAACCTCTTCTGTTCTCTACCACTCGCCTATTTTCTCCATTACCTTACACGGTATATAAGGCAGCGAAACTGGCCTTTAGTTCAATACCACCTGCTTATCTTTCTTAAATACACGTACTACTTTCGCTGTTTTCCAGATCCCTGGCAACTGTCCCGTGTTCAATGACTTAGATCATAGCGGTTCTGACAGTGCTTTTGCTCCTCACAGAATCCATGGGAGGCAGAGTGATTATCTGTTAAGCATGCCTTTTACTTTTTATATGATAATCAGAGAAACAGTAAACTCAAAGAGGTTATATAACGCTTGGGGAAAGGGAAGCATCCAGTTTCGATACAGAGGGAGGATAAGTCCAGCTCCTTAGATCAAGAGCAACTCCCTGGTATCTACTTGCTGCTAGGTAAACAGAGGCGGCAGGTGTAAAAGGACTTACTTTCATGTCTCCCTTGGATTTCAGAGTATGCCTTAAACTGCAAGTCTTGGATGCTTTAAAAAGATTGTTTGGAGAGATGAAAACAAACACTAGGTCATAAAAAGTAGTACCAACTTGTCCAGGGTAACAAATCTATCCTTCATTCGGATACTAGGCTAGTTAGTCCTCGGAGGCGTACTCCACAGCTGTATGATGAATATTTATAGAACTTAAAAGTACAGCATCAACAGTGCGACTAAAGCAAGCCAATGATCGTTGCAGCCGTGGCCTATCATGGCGCCGCTACCACTGAACTGACCACCTCATGACAACTAGTTTTAAATTGAGATGACAAAATATCGGTATCGATGGGTATCAGTCATTTTTATGAAATCGGTAAAAAAAAGGCCGATAATTTTTAATATTGTGTGTGTGTGTGTGTGTGTGTGCTTAAAAATATCAACAATAACACTACCTCACGATTATGAGGGTTATTCATATTCATTCTCTCTCTCTCTCACTATCGACAAGTGCCCTTGACAACCAGTAACTAACACAGGCCAAGTAATGAGTAGTGACATCATCTCGGAGAAATTAAGTTATTTGACATTCAATCTTCCTGTGTTAATAAATTAATAATATGCATTCCATAATATACTGAACATAGTCATATCTGGAGATACCTGGAGAGAGTTTCGGGAGTCAACGCCCCCGCGGCCCGCTCTGTGACCAGGCCTCATAATAATTATATATATATATATGTCGTGCCGAATATGTAAAACTAGTCAATTAGCAAGAACTCATTTAAAATTAAGTCCTTTCTAAAATTTTCTTTTATACGTTTAAAGATATATTTTTTTTTCATTAATGTTAATGTAAAAATTTTTAATTTTGCACCAAAAGAATCTTATAAAACGTACCTAACCTTATTACAATAAGCTCAATTTATTTTAGCCTAATCCAACTAAATATATTTTAGATTTATTTACAGTAATTTAATACTAAACAAACACAGTGAAATATATTTTTTTCCTCAGGTTCAGAATGATTTTGGCGAAATTATTGCATACACAAATTTTCGCTTGTCCTATATGGCAAGATGAGCGTTGATAAATTAAACACATGTGCAACTCTTGGGTATCTTTATTGAGGAAACGTTTCGCCACACAGTGGCTTCATCAGTCCATACAAAGGAGAATCTTGAAGAACACGAGGAGAATGAGGTAATCAGTCCCTCAACCTTGATTCGATGTGGTCAGTCCATCAATCCTGAATAGAATACGGCATATGAGCGGAGAATAAGCTTATAAACCGTAGGCAGGAGAGGTGCAGCAGTTGTAGATGGTGTCACATTTGTTCAATGTGGAAGTAGGTCGTGCCCAAGTGTTAGACAAGCGAAGAATTCCCAAGTATTAAGATCCCAAGAAGTTGGGATAAGCTCCTTCTCCGCTCATATGCCTTATTCTATTCAAGATTGATGGATTGACCACATCGACTCAAGGTTGAGGGACTGATTACCTCATTCTCCTCTTGTTCTTCAAGATTCTCCTTTGTATGGACTGATGAAGCCACTGTGTGGCGAAACGTTTCCTCAATAAAGATACCCAAGAGTTGCACATGTGTCTAATTTATCAACGTGTCGGTTCTCTGAACCATTCATCTACAAGATGAGCGTTGCTATTTAAGCCAAGATCGTAAGTTCTGCCTATTCGGCACGACATTATATATATATATATATATATATATATATATATATATATATATATATAGTATATAAATATATATATATATATATATATATATTTATATACTATATACATATCGTCAGTGTTCAGTGGTCAGTCGTCACGTGAGGTCACAGACCCTGAGCTGCTTTGGGGATTAGCATGGACGGTTACAAAGCATGGCTTGCTTCTGCAGTGTTTTAAAAATTGAGGTTGGAGAGTTGAAGGAGGAGGTCTTGCTTCTCCAGGAGGAGATTAGGAGGCTGAAGGTCCACCTCAATGGGTCTGGGAGAGAGTGTGAGGTGGCTGGAGTTGTGGGGAATGAGGCTTCTAGCAGCGAGGTGCAGTCTGTCTCTTGCTGTGAGGAGGCTGTAGGTGGGGAGGTAGCAACGGCTACCAGCAGTGAGGTGCAGTCCAGCACCTGCTACAAGTGGCGAGTGGTAACCAGTAATGGGAGGAGAATCAGAATAAGGAAAGTTAAGAGTGAAGATCTGAAGGTAGGAAATCGCTTCTCTGTTCTTCAGGATGAATGTACTTCAGTGGCCAGTGAAGGTAAGGGTACTGCTGCCCCTGCTAACAGAGGTAAGCACATTCTTGTGGTTGGTGACTCTCAGGTAAGATATATTGACCGTGCTTTTTGTAATAGGAATAAGAAGATGAGAGATAGTGTGTGCTTCCCTGGAGCTGGTGTTGGGGACATAGTTAACAGGCTGGATAATATCATGTCAGGTAATGGGAACAAGCCCATTATTTGTCTCAGTACTGGTGGAAATGATATTGGGAAAGGTAGGAGAGAAGAGCTGCTAGGTAAGTACAGGTCAGCTATAGATTTCATTAAGTCTAAGGGAGGGGTCCCAATCATATGTAGCATCTTGCCTAGAAGGGGAGTAGGAAATGAATGGTTGTCTAGGGCAATTGGTGTAAATTGCTGGCTAGACAGATACTGCAAGGAACTTGCAATCCCATTCATTGACAACTGGAACAACTTTTATGGCAAACATGATATGTATGCAAGGGATGGGGTACATCTCTCTGGGGCTGGGGTGGTAGCACTTGCAAACTCAATTGAGAGGGCCATTGGTGAAATGCCTATGATTTTAAACTGATAGAAGATAGAGGTATGGGTGTGTGTGGGAAACAAGCAGGTTGCAACACTAGGGTTGGAATCAGTAAATGTATAAAAGGCATTCAGCATGAAGTTATAAATAAAGACAATAGATCAGGTCAGCAAACAAAGGGGGACGGCAGAGGACAGCAAGGGACTAGCTCCCTTAAGGTTTACTATACTAATAGCAGGAGTGTAAGAAATAAGATAGATGAGCTAAGATTAATTGCAAGTGCAGGAAACATAGACATTATTGCTATAACAGAGACCTGGCTCAATCTGAAAGATAGAGAGATGCCCTCTGAATGTCACATACAAGGCTATAAATTATTCCACACTGACAGGGTCAACAGGAAGGGTGGTGGAGTAGCGATGTATGTCAGAGACAATTTAAATTGTTGTGTTAGACAAGATATAAAAGTAGAAGCGTCAGCCACTGAATCTGTTTGGTTACAGCTTCTCGAGGGCCGAGAAAAACTAATTTTGGGTGTGATTTACAGGGCCCCAAATCTTGAAAGGGAGTGCAGTAAACTTCTATGGGACGAAATTCGTAAGGCATCTACATACGAAAATGTTGTGCTAATGGGAGATTTCAACTATAGACAGATTGACTGGAGCAATTTGACAGGAAATTTAGAGTCAGGTGACTTTCTTGATACGATCCAGGATTGTTTTTTAAAACAGTTTGTGACAGAGCCAACTAGAGGAAATAACCTTCTTGACTTGGTTCTTGCCAGTAGGGAAACACTAATTAATAATCTTGAGGTTAATGATGAGCTTGGGGAAAGTGATCACAAATCACTCAGTTTTAATATATCATGGAATTCCCCTAATAATGGCAATCAAGTCTCCGTCCCTGACTTTCGCTTGGCTGATTTCATAGGACTGAAAAATTACTTAGGTGGGCTGAACTGGAATGACCTGACTAAGGGTCAGGTAGGAGGTGATGGTTGCCGATATGATGCTTTCCAGGGCATAGTTCTAGCTGCTCAGTCAAATTATGTTCCAAATAGGGAAATCAGATCAAACAAAAATGATCCTAAATGGATGAACAATAGATTAAAATATCTGATTGGTCAAAAGAGAGGCATATATAGGCAAATCAAAAGAGGAGAGGGGCAATTAAGAAATCGATATATTCAGTTAAAGAGAGAAATAAAAAAAGGGAATTAGAAAAGCAAAAAGAGATTATGAGGTTAAAGTTGCAAGAAAATCGAAGACTAACCCAAAAGAATTCTTTCAGGTATACAGAAGTAAGATCAGGGACAAGATAGGCCCACTCAAAAGTTCCTCGGGTCAGCTCACTGACAGTGATAAGGAAATGTGTAGAATTTTTAACACATACTTCCTCTCAGTTTTTACACAGGAGGATACCAGCGATATTCCAGTAATGATAAATTATGTAGAACAGGACGATAATAAACTGTGCACGATTAGGGTCACAAGTGACATGGTCCTTAGGCAAATAGATAAATTAAAACCTAACAAATCCCCAGGCCCTGATGAACTGTATGCAAGGGTTCTAAGGGAATGTAAAGAGGAGCTTAGCACACCTTTGGCTAATCTTTTCAACATATCACTACAAACTGGCATGGTGCCAGATAAGTGGAAAATGGCAAATGTGATACCTATTTTCAAAACAGGTGACAAGTCCTTGGCTTCGAACTATAGACCAATAAGCCTAACCTCCACAGTGGGAAAATTTATGGAATCAATAATTGCCGAGGC
>NC_091352.1:5832839-5922839 GCF_038502225.1 Cherax quadricarinatus | reverse complement strand
ATCTCCAATACCTACCTTATCTCCCGGATGAAACCAAATCTGAGTACAATTCAAGGTTGTAAAATTAAGAACTTTAAACAATGATGAAATCCGAACTTTAAATAACGAACTTTCTTACATTTTTAACTGTAACGGTACTGTAGGTATCACATTGTTAAGGACACGAATGCAGTTAAGTAAGCTTTATTCAGTTTATTTTTTTCAGTCTACGGTTTAGAATTTGTTTGTATTAAACACATGATTCATCGAGGCATATGGTGGCGATAAACTATTTAGATTTAATTGAAGACAACCCGGCAAGGAAAAATATGATCTATTTTTACTGGGATCAAGTTAGTTTACCTTTTAAACAACTCATATGTATAACTAAACGTGATCCGTGGCTGCTTGATCAACATGGACAGACTTACCTTACACCTCACCACTAACCAGTAACTCTTGAGAGGAAACTTTAAACCTTGTTTCAGTCCATCAGTGTTATCAAGTCGCGAACTGATAATGGTCCAGGACGAATTGAAGTGTCATCTTATTTTGTTCTTTAAACTGTGGGCAAACTGTGAACTGTTCTGTCAGTGTTGTGACCTATTTACTTCCTTACACTTGCTATGAAAATCAATGCCCATGTCAGGTGGTGAGCCCATCTGCCGATCTCATCTAGCAGTAACCTGAACTAACTCTTCCTCAAAAACATATCTTAAAAAAAAAAATATGCAGAGGTCATGGTTGTGACGAAAGACACTACAGGATGTTGGAAAACTCTTCCCTAACTGATACTTACCCATTGTTTACGATATTTACTTCGCGGTCTTGACGTCAATATTTCCTCTCCTCCTTCGGCGCTTCCTTCCTCCTAGTCCTGCTTGGTCAGTCACGGGTCCTCGTGACCACTCTGTGTAACAAGGTCACTCAACTCAATTTTTACCGAAAACTCGACTAAATCACACATTCCAATCGGCGTACACACAGGTGAGCTCAACACGGGGGAAACTGATCACAAACTTTCTGGTAACTTCGCGTTCTCCTTACTTCACCGTCAATCCACATCATCCCACTAAGCTATAAGGCTTGACTAAGGCACGTAACATCCCCGCCGTGAGCTACAGAGTGTTCCAAGTCAGTATTTCAGGACATTGTGAGGGTGTAGAGATTATCGCTGCTCCACCTTCTGTAGCTGACGTTGGACTGCACTCTTAGCGTCCCGCTCGGCTCACCCATGGTCGCACCACCCTCGCCACCCACTTTCTTTTTCATTTTACGCTTTTGCATAAACTTCATATAAATATCTTCTTATCGTATTATTCTTAAGAACCTGTCTCGCTTCTATATCTTATATAAAAACACTATTAACAACGGGTGAACTCAAATTAAATATAAAAGTGTTGCTAACTGGTAACCCGTATGTCAGCCCTGCCTCAGGCTATTATTCTCCCTCACTGAGAGAGAACTAAAATTCGCGAATCAATTCCTCTAGTTTTAACACGTAAATCAAAGTAAATCAAACTTTCCAACGTTGCCTCACTATAAGCAGATGACACAAAGACATCAGTAGCTCAGAAACCCACAGACTGAGGCTCGCTAGAGCAAGGGAGATTGAGCCAGGATAACAAAGCAATCCACAGGTAGGTAAGAGATACCACATTCACAAAGCCTAGTATTACGTGTAGGGAGGCGTGCTAAACTCGTAGGGGTCATACAGCACCTTGGTGAATGGAAAGCCATCAGTTTCGATACAAGGAAAATGAGGATAGATCCAATTCCTTGTATCAAGATACCGTATTCAAGTGAAAGGTTTTTTACAGTTATTGCTGACTCTCCTACACAACACCAACACATAAGCCGTGGTAAATACTTACATTTAATATTCAAACATCCTCCTTTATCATCCAAACGTTTCGGAGTATCAAACTCCATCGTCATTGTTAAAATATTTACGAATAATTACCAAGCTGGGCTATCTAAAAAGCAAAAATGTTTTACTTAAAGAAAGTCATCCAGTTTTAATAATGAATGCATAACTAATATAACAATCTTACAAAATCTAACATAACATGTATATATTTATTATATCATTGGTTAGGTTAAATACTCTAACATTATTAGGTTTATCTGTGTAACTTAGTTAACTTATATATTGGATGACTGTTAATATAGAATTATTTTTGTTTTTGATATAGACCAGCTGTTCTGCTGGTAATTGTTCCTAATTGTTTTAGGAATCTGAAACACTTGAAACATTTGGATAATAGAGGAAGTGGACATTAAATTAAGATAATTAACTACGGCTTGGTATTTCTGTTCTTTATTCATCTTTAATTCCCACGGGCAAAATTTATTTCTGAAGTTTATACACACACACACACACACACACACACACACACACACACACACACACACACACACACACACACACACACTGGGCAACTACCTGAGAAATGGAAGACAGCTAATGTAGTCCCCATATTTAAGAAAGGAAACAGAAACGAGGCACTAAACTACAGACCTGTGTCTCTGACATGTATTGTGTGCAAAGTCATGGAGAAGATTATCAGGAGGAGAGTGGTCAAACACCTGGAAAGGAACAAGATTATAAATGAAAACCAGCATGGGTTCATGGAAGGCAAATCCTGTATCACAAATTTCCTGGAGTTTTATGACAAGGTAACAGAAGTAAGACACGAGAGAGAGGGGTGGGTAGATTGCGTTTTCCTAGACTGCAGGAAGGCCTTTGACACAGTTCCCCACAAGAGATTAGTGCAGAAGCTGGAGGATCAGGCGCATGTAAAAGGGAGGGCACTGCAATGGATAAGGGAATACCTGACAGGGAGGCAGCAACGAGTCATGGTACGTGAAGAGGTATCACAGTGGGCGCCTGTTACGAGCGGGGTCCCACTGGGGTCAGTTCTAGGACCAGTGCTATTTTTGATATATGTGAACGACATGATGGAAGGAATAGACTCTGAAGTGTCCTTGTTCGCAGATGATGTGAAGTTGATGAGAAGAATTAAATCGGACGAGGATGAGGCAGGACTGCAAAGAGACCTGGACAGGCTGGACATGTGGTCCAGTAACTGGCTTCTCGAATTCAATCCAGCCAAATGCAAAGTCATGAAGATTGGGGAGGGGCAAAGAAGACCGCAGACAGAGTATAGGCTAGGTGGACAAAGACTACAGACCTCACTCAGAGAGAAAGACCTTGGGGTGACCATAACACCGAGCACATCACCGGAGGCACACATCAACCAAAAAACTGCTGCAGCATACGGGCGCCTGGCAAACCTGAGAATAGCGTTCCGATACCTTAATAAGGAATCGTTCAAGACACTGTACACTGTGTATGTTAGGCCCATACTGGAGTATGCAGCACCAGTCTGGAACCCACACCTGGTCAAGCACGTCAAGAAGTTAGAGAAAGTACAAAGGTTTGCAACAAGGCTAGTCCCAGAGCTCAAGGGAATGTCGTACAAGGAAAGGTTAAGGGAAATCGGACTGACGACACTGGAGGACAGAAGGGTCAGGGGAGACATGATAACGACATACAAGATACTGCGGGGAATAGACAAGGTGGATAGAGATAGGATGTTCCAGAGAGGGGACACAGGGACAAGGGGTCACAACCGGAAGGTGAAGACTCAGACGAGTCACAGGGACGTTAGGAAGTATTTCTTCAGTCATAGAGTTGTCAGCAAGTGGAATAGCCTAGCAAGTGAAGTAGTAGAGGCAGAAACCATACACAGTTTTAAGAAGAGGTATGACAAAGCTCAGGAAGCAGAGAGAGAGAGGACCCAGTAGCGATCAGTGAAGAGGCGGGGCCAGGAGCTGAGTCTCGACCCCTGCAACCACAATTAGGTGAGTACAATTAGGTGAGTACACACACACTGTCTCTGTTCACTGCTCATCAGTGAAAAACGTATACAGTATATGAAAAATGACCTCCAAATTTTAAAAATGACCTCCAAATTTTAATCACGCACTCGAAATTCTTTGTTAGTAATTATTGCCAAAGAATATTAATAGCAAATTTTTGCTTAAAAAGTTATTAATGCAATATGCGCTTATTAATTATAGTAGGATTACACCAGTTTTAACAATAATAATATTTCGTATTTCGGTCTTCTTCACAGGGAGTTTATATATATATATATATATATATATATATATATATATATATATATATATATATATATATATATATATATATATATATATATATATATATATATATAAATATATATATATCATACGTGTGTGTGTGCAAATTAACTGTAACTGACATGTGATCGTATACCTGTGACTAATAAGCCTCTGCCGGTATATCTGTAACTGCTTTACCTGTGAGCGATTTATTTGTGACCGTTTCGAGGGGTTATGCACCCCTGCAGCCCGACCTTTGACCCGGCTTCCTTATTGAGTGCCTGTTCAACTATGCTGTTGGTGTGTTGGTGGTTGATCCGGCGCTTGGTGGAGATAGTGATCCAGTTTCCTCTTCAAACCTGTATTTGTCCGGCAAGATTTATGTATGTTCGTAGTTGGGTGAAGTCTTAGACCACAGATGTTGATGATGATCTCTTACTGTGTCTACGGCGCCCCGGTTTATCACTTGCCTTGTTTTACATTTTCTCCTATATCTATCGCTCCAGTAGGTTGTTATGGTAGTGGGTATTAATTGTGGTTCCGTTTTAGAAACCGATGTTGTATCACAAAATGTTTCTCATCTTCCCCTTATATCCTTGTACATTTGTCTTTATCTTTTCTATTATCTCCCGTTTTCTGTCTTTTTGGTGATGTTTCCTCCACTTCCTCTTGCACTTCCTTTTGATTCTTCTGTATTCCTGGGTGACTCACAGATTGTTTTTCTTATTTCTTCTTCACGTACAAAGTATCAATGCTCCTGTTGTGCCTTGTCATTTTCATGATCATTTCCTGCCTCGTATTTTGTGTTACCATATCAATTTTTCCTCCTAAATTATTATTGTACTAAAAGCAAACGCTGAACCAGCTCGTGTTTTAAAAAAAATTATTCTACGTCTTCAGTGTGAGAGGTGGGCGGGTGTTCCACGCTCTCCTCCAAGTTCCCACGACTAGGGTAATAAGAAATATTATTACCGGAAACGTATTTTTTTTGGCGTAGTAAATTCGTGTTTCTAGCTCATCCATTCGAAGCAACAACCAGGCCGGGGAAGAGTCAGCTCTTTAACCAGGCGACGAGACACCCAGGGCACGGAAAAACAGCTCCTAGACCAAGGAAAGACACCTAGGCTGCGGAAAGTTAGTTGTTGGACCGGGCTATGAGACAGCTAGGCCGGAGAGTCATTTCCTAAACCAGGCGAAATAGCAGTGGTAAGCACTGTTTACATACCAAGTGTATGTTGGATATTAATTTTGTACAAGTTAAAGAGTGACAAATTAACTTCATATATAATTTTTGGGTCAGGTTACTAATGTACTGAGACTTAAGTGATTAGAGATCGGGCCACGATTAGAGAGTGAAGGATCGAACCATCACCTCTTCATATGTAGAATAGCCTAAACAAGGTCTATTGCTTCAAGAAACTAGCAGTGAGACGCCGGGTCACCATCTGGAGAAGATCCGGGCCGGAAGTACCGGCAAATCTCTACCTAACCTAACCTAGCAATGAGAGAGCTTTCAGTGCCAGTGATATTTGTTGACATACACAGCTCTTTCCTCATGTGACCCCTCTCTTAACGGTAATAAGATTTATGACAATGAGACTGACTCCTTGACCATTACTGATGCTATGTCATTATTAAATGCAATTGACTTAATGACTTTAACAACATGCTCATCAGGGAAGCCCGCTATAGATATAAAAAAAATCGGAAAGAAATTAATGTACAATTCTTTTGGAGTCCGTCACACACTGACTTATTCCTATATGATAAAGCTGATATTTAACTCACTATAACATGACCTTGGATAAGCACATCTACTGAGCAGCATGCAATGTAAACAGATTGACTAATAAATGCAAGATACGTCGTAATGAACGACTGACAATGAATAAACATAAGAGTGGACAGGGACTCGAACCGTCGTCCTTGTATATAGCAGCAAGCCCAACGCTACAACCACTGTATGACCCAACTAGTTTAAGCCTCGACATAATATAATAATAATAATAATAATAATAATAATAATAATAATAATAATAATAATAATAATAATAATAATAATAATAATAATAATAATAATAATAATCCAGACCTCTGCGCTGTTTAGAAATAAATACATTATATTTCTTGAACTTAGCGATCTTAAAGGGCATGCATTTGTTTCCTCACTCTTAAGAGTGCTGCCTAGAATGTGAATTTCTCGTCAGCGTGGATAATTATAATCAGTCAGCAAATTTAACAATCACTGACTGGAGTCTTTTTTCATAATCTTTGGCCTAAGAGATTCTTTGTGCACGCAGAAAAGTTCAGTTGTTCAATCATTGGACTCTTCTGGCATTGTGTCACTGTGTGTAAAGAGGAATAGATAGGGTAGACGTGTGGTAGAAATCCCAGTATGTAAATAAGGTGAAGAGGAAGTGTCGTGGGTGCCCCCTTATATAAAGGTAAGCGTAGTGGGTGTGGCACAGGTGTTGTAGGAACCCTGTGTGTAAAGGTAGGATATGTTGGTGAGGGAGAGGTGTTGTAAGGACCCCTGTGTGTAAAGGTAGGAGTGGGTGGGTCAGACGTGTTGTGAGGATTCCTGTGTGTAAAGGTAGGAGTGGGTGGGGCATACGTTGTGAGGATCCCTGTATCTTATTACCACAAAACATTTATAGATTTACCTTAATATCTACATAATTATATTAACTTTAAACACTTTTCGTTTAGCGATGGCTATACGGGATGACTGACGCTCGTCTTTAGTGTTCAGTCTCCGCTTGAATTTATGCACGTGTGAAACTGAGATAACTAAGAGATGCTCACGTAAGACAGCGACTCGCCACTAATTCAAAATATTAACGGAGGAACATACAATGTTCAATGAAAAAGAAATTCCTTACAATAACTTCGCTTTCCAACATAAATAACTTTGATTAATTTTACAAAGAACTTGGAAGTCCGTCCACACAGGACCTGTGAACCTCTCTGGGATCATGTACATCTTGTACTATTTCTACAGGGGAGGGAGGCTCCCTTACCTGTCTCCCTACCATCTTCTGAGGGAGTGAGCGGTGCATCACTGTAGGCATACTGTTCACTACCCATGTGTGACTTGCTGAGCACTATCTGCTGCCTCGCAGAGTAATATTCCTAAGTATATATGTGGAGACCAACACAGCTCGTAGCTTCACCAGTTAGCTCTCTACTGTCAGGTGTTCCGCCAACCCTCCACCACCACCAATACCTCCTCCCCCTCCACCACAACCACTACCTCCTCCCCTCCATCTCCTCCACCACAACTACCACCACCACCAATACCTCCTCCCCTCCTCCTCCTCCACCACTACCAATACCTCCTTCCCATCCTTCTCCATCACCACTACCACCACCTCCCCATCCTCCTCCTCCTTATCCATCACTATCACCACCACCACCACCTCCTCCTCCACTATTGCCGCCAATACTCCCTCCTCCTCCATCACTACCACCACCAATACCTCTACCTTCTCTCTCCTACTTTCTACCACCACCAACAATATCCCCTCCTACTCCTCATGCTTCACCTCCACCGTCTTACACTATCACTAGTCCCCAACACCACCAGCATCGTCCTCCAACACGACGTGGGTAAGGGGGATAGTGTTGAGGAAGATAGGGGTAGGTAGGAAGGAATGCCGAGGGAAGTTATACTGACCACAGAAGAGGGAGGAGATGGGAAGAAAGGGGAGAACGGAGAGATTGGGGTGAAGAGGGGAGAGGGAATGAGATGGGGTGAAGAGGGGGGAAGAAGAGAGGCCACCCCATCAACCCCCGGCTCACTACGAGAACCGGACGCAAGAGTATCCTCCCACCCAGACCTTGGAAGCTGTTACTACACAGGTGTACTCACCTAGTTGACCTAGTTGAGGTTGCGGGGGTCGAGTCCGAGCTCCTGGCCCAGCCTCTTCATTGATCGCTACTAGGTCACTCTCTCTGAACCGTGAGCTTTATCATACCTCTGCTTAAAGCTATGTATGGATCCTGCCTCCACTACATCGCTTCCCAAACTATTCCACTTACTGACTACTCTGTGGCTGAATACTTCCTAACATCCCTGTGATTCATCTGTGGCTGAATACTTCCTAACATCCCTGTGATTCATCTGTGTTTTCAACTTCCAACTGTGTCCCCTTGTTACTGTGTCCAATCTCTGGAATATCCTGTCTTTGTCCACCTTGTCAATTCCTCTCAGTATTTTGTATGTCGTTATCATGTCCCCCCTATCTCTCCTGTCCTCCAGTGTCGTCAGGTTGATTTCCCTTAACCTCTCCTCGTAGGACATACCTCTTAGCTCTGGGACTAGTCTTGTTGCAAATCTTTGCACTTTCTCTAGTTTCTTTACGTGCTTGGCTAGGTGTGGGTTCCAAACTGGTGCCGCATACTCCAATATGGGCCTAACGTACACGGTGTACAGGGTCCTGAACGATTCCTTATTAAGATGTCGGAATGCTGTTCTGAGGTTTGCTAGGCGAACATATGCTGCAGCAGTTATTTGATTGATGTGCGCTTCAGGAGATGTGCCTGGTGTTATACTCACCCCAAGATCTTTTTCCTTGAGTGAGGTTTGTAGTCTCTGGCCCCCTAGACTGTACTCCGTCTGCGGTTTTCTTTGCCCTTCCCCAATCTTCATGACTTTGCACTTGGTGGGATTGAACTCCAGGAGCCAATTGCTGGACCAGGTCTGCAGCCTGTCCAGATCCCTTTGTAGTCCTGCCTGGTGTGTGTGTGTGTGTGTGTGTGTGTGTGTGTGTGTGTGTGTGTGTGTGTGTGTGTGTGTGTGTGTGTGTGTGTGTGTGTGTGTGTGTGTGTGTGTGTAATACATCGTGTGGGTGAATGTATCAACACTCCTCGGCCTCACCATGATGTGGCGACAATAACACACAAAGTTCATTCCCTCATCTACACAAGGTAGAGCTTGAACATAAGTTGCAGGCAAAGCTTTCAGTAGGACCACTTTATCGCTCTAACACGGAGAAAAACGATCTCCTGTAATGTAGTATTCCTGCCATATTGTAGACAATACACCACACGGATAATACAATGGCAGATTATACCGACAGTATGTATATAATTATTGTGTCTTATAAGACACAAAATGGGGTTGATGGCATTTTATTGTGAAGACGTCTGGTCCACCATGGACTCTTTATCAGCTTCCCCAGAGAACAATATAAATAAACAACAAAAAGGCACAATACCGTGACTGGAACAATACACAAATAACCTGCACATAGACGAGAGAAACTTACGACGACATTTCGCTTCGGCTTGGACCATTTACCGAGTCACGTTACAATGTCTCGTTGTTCTCTGTAAGTAATTAAGTATGAACTTACTTACAGTGAACGAAACAATAACATGTTATAACCCTCTACATGTCTTATTTACACACCACTGGGATACAACACAGGTGCTTGTCCTATACCTGATCTCTGAAAGACTTGACCTCTCTGACCACCAGAAAATATAGTTGTTATATCTTTCGCTCCTGGATGAAACACCATCTTGCACGAGGTATTCTGGTATCCTGTACGAGGAATATATTCTGGTATTATACACGAGGAATATATTCTGATATCTTGCACGATGCATTCTGGTATCCTGCATGTGGTATTCTGGTATTCTACACGAGGTATTCTAGTATCCTGCTCAAGGTATTCAGGTATCCTGCGCGAGGTATTCTGGTATCCTGCGTGACGTATTCTGATATCCTACACAAGGTATTCTGGTATCCTGAACAAGGTAGTCTGGTATCCTGCACAAGGTATTCAGGTATCCTGCACAAGGTATTCAGGTATCCTGCACAAGGTATTCAGGTATCCTGCGCGAGGTATTCTGGTATCCTGCGTGACGTATTCTGATATCCTACACAAGGTATTCTGATATCCTGAACAAGGTAGTCTGGTATCCTGCACAAGGTATTCAGGTATCCTACACAAGGTATTCAGGTATCCTACACAAGGTATTCAGGTATTCTGGTATTACAAAACATGTCTCTGAGACAGCGTCTTGGACTAACAAACCTGAGTGACACCATATATGCTTCTCCCGTGATGCTGGTGAAGGGCTCGTGATCCACACAACTGAAACTGTATGAACCTTACGGGCTTAGGATTTCCCTAAGAATATAATAATTAATATCTATACACGTATTAAGTATAGACTAATAATCGAACCTCCACTACTTCTTACAGTGAATAATAAAAACAATAATAATAATAATAATAATAATAATAATAATAATAATAATAATAATAATAATAATAAATAATAATAATAGTGATATATAACATAATAAAAAAACATTGTTGGAGCACAAACAACGCTGGAGTACAAACAGCTGGGGTACAAAGCTGAGACATAAAACACAGCTGGAACATAAACAAAGCTGGAGCACAAACACGGATGGAGCACAAACATAGGTAGGGTACAAAAATGGAGCATAAACACAAACAGAACACAAGCACAGCCGGAGTACAAAGACAGGTGAAGTATAAACACCTGGAGCACAATCGCAGTTAGAGCACCAAGAAATAAAGCGACCACAGTACGCGCTCAATAAACGTCCAGCCCATCATAGAAAACGTGTTCTCTGAAATACATTTCACTGATAAATGCAGTTTTTGTTTCCCAGTTAACACGAGTGTAAGTAACAAAAAAAAAAAAAAGAGCACAATACCGCGACTGGAACAATATATAAATAACCCGCACATAGGAGAGAGGAGCTTACGACGACGTTTCGGTCCGTCCGACTTGGACCATTTACAAAGTCACACTAACAGAAAGGAGATGAGGGAGTATATATAGACCAGCAGACATCGACGGGAGAAAGAAGGTTGAGGTAGTAATAGTAGTAGTAGTGGAGTCAGTCAAATATTAAGAAAGAGGAGCACCGCAAGGGAGCTAGGAGCCCAAAAGGGAGCTAGGGGCCCACAAGGGAGCTAGGGGCTCACAAGGGAGCTAGGGGCCCACAGAGGGTAGGAGCAAGAAAAATAATAAATAATAAAAGAACGAATACCCAAGGCTTTTGACAGGGTCCCACATCAGAGACTATTGAGGAAAATTAAAGCACATGGAATAGGAGGAGAAATTTTTTCCTGGATAGAGGCATGGTTGACAAATAGGCAGCAGAGAGTTTGCATAAATGGGGAGAAATCAGAGTGGGGAAGCGTCACGAGCGGTGTTCCACAGGGGTCAGTGTTGGGCCCCCTGCTGTTCACAATCTACATAAACGACATAGATGAGGGCATAAAGAGCGACATCGGCAAGTTTGCCGATGACACCAAAATAGGCCGTCGAATTCATTCTGACGAGGACATTCGAGCACTCCAGGAAGATTTGAATAGACTGATGCAGTGGTCGGAGAAGTGGCAGATGCAGTTTAATATAGACAAATGCAAAGTTCTAAATGTTGGACAGGACAATAACCATGCCACATATAAACTAAATAATGTAGATCTTAATATTACGGATTGCGAAAAAGATTTAGGAGTTCTGGTTAGCAGTAATCTGAAACCAAGACAACAGTGCATAAGTGTTCGCAATAAAGCTAATAGAATCCTTGGCTTCATATCAAGAAGCATAAATAATAGGAGTCCTCAGGTTGTTCTTCAACTCTATACATCCTTGGTTAGGCCTCATTTAGATTATGCTGCACAGTTTTGGTCACCGTATTACAGAATGGATATAAATTCTCTGGAAAATGTACAAAGGAGGATGACAAAGATGATCCCATGTATCAGAAACCTTCCCTATGAGGATAGACTAAGGGCCCTGAAACTGCACTCTCTAGAAAGACGTAGAATTAGGGGGGATATGATTGAGGTGTATAAGTGGAAGACAGGAATAAATAAAGGGGATGTAAATAGTGTGCTGAAAATATCTAGCCTAGACAGGACTCGCAGCAATGGTTTTAAGTTGGAAAAATTCAGATTCAGGAAGGATATAGGAAAGTACTGGTTTGGTAATAGAGTTGTGGATGAGTGGAACAAACTCCCAAGTACCGTTATAGAGGCCAGAACGTTGTGTAGCTTTAAAAATAGGTTGGATAAATACATGAGTAGATGTGGGTGGGTGTGAGTTAGACCTGATAGCTTGTGCTAACAGGTCGGTTGCCGTGTTCCTCCCTTAAGTCAATGTGACCTGACCTGTCTAGGTTGGGTGCATTGGCTTAAGCCGGTAGGAGACTTGGACCTGCCTCGCATGGGCCAGTAGGCCTTCTGCAGTGTTCCTTCGTTCTTATGTTCTTATGTTCTTAAAACCCAAAGGAAAAAGGGGTAAGAGGAAAGGGGAAGAGGGAGAATAGGAAAAAGAAATCAGGTTAACTCACGGGTGTTCTGAAGTTTGGAGCATTTTACAATGTAATGGGAAAGGAAGGCATCTACAGAGACAAAGACAGGACTAAGATTTATACAAGGAAAGTTGTGTATAAGGGATGATTCAACCAAACGGCGACTGTGAAAGTTAGAAGTGAGGTTGACAATTTTAGCAGAAGACCAGTCAATAGGATGACTGTGATCTCTGACATGACAGAAAAGAGTATTGTTGGTGTCGGCAAGCCTAACACTTTCTGACAGACTTAAGGGAGCACAAAATTAGTGCTGGGCTTGCTGACACCAACAATGTTCTTTTCTGTCATATCAGTGATCACAGTCATCTTATTGACTGGTCTTCTGCTAAAACTGTCTACCCCACTTCTAACTTTCATAGTCGCCGTTTGGTTGTCATCCCTCATACACAATTTTCCTTGTATGAATCGTAGTCCTGTCTTTGTCTCTGTAGATGCCTTCCTTTCCCACTACATTGTAAAATGTTCCAAACTTCAGAACACCCGTGAGTTAACCTAATTCTTTTTTCCCCTTCTCCCTCTTCCCCTTTCCTCTTATAGCTGTGGACGATTTCGAAAGATTTTTATCCTATTAGTCTAGCCTTTGGCCAGGCTTTTATGTTGAGTGGCTGTTTCAAGCAGACTGTTGCTGTTAGCGGCCTCCCCTGGCCCATAAACCATTACATCCTGGTTGATCTCACACTTGGCGTAGATCATTCAATTTCCTCTTCAAGAGTGAGAGAGAGAAACTCATGCCACACAGTAGCTTCATCATTATCCTCCCTCACAATGCCCGAGATAACCCATCATTGACCAACTATCTATGTGGCTCCATCCTCCCTCCCAGATACCTAATATCTTCCTCGTCTTCTTCCTCTTAGAACTCTCTTCGCAGGAATAACACAGGTGTTTACTGAAACAATAATAAGAGAATTATTGCGTAATCTCTCTCTCTCTCTGTCTGGGAAGGAAGACCTTTTGTTTACATCTTAAGGCTGCCACTTGAAGCTTAAGAGGGACCCCAAGACATTATATGGAGCATAAACCATCAAGACAAAACATCCTCGTCCACGCTCAAGTCAAAACATGCATCAACATTGCATCTCTCTCTCACATATGAGACTAATCTTTTCAACTACCACCCCGACCATGGGTATGGGGTGACTACCACCCCGACAATGGGTATGGGTTGACAGTCACCCAGACCATGGGTATGGGGTGACTACCGCCCAGACCATGGGTATAGGATGACCACCACCCAGACCAAAAACTACCATCAAATCAATAGGACACGCACGCATACAAGCACGACGCGCGCGCGCACACACACACACACACACACACACACACACACACATACACACACACACACACACACACACACACACACACACACACACACACACACACACACACACACACACACCTCTTCTTTAAACACAATAGAGCACTAAACTCGTACATAAAGAAGGTTATCTTCATCGTTACTCTGTCAAGTTGAGTAAAGAACTTAAATGCGAGAATATTAAAGTCCATTTTGTGTTCACTTAAGTTACATGTGCCTGTCAGGTCATGTGTTCAACCATTTATTCACACAACACTTACCCACTTTGTCTATATCTACTGGTCACACCTCTATTGTATTTTATCAATTGGAAATGCTAAGCCTGTTAACACGAATTCTAAAACAACTTTCTCTTCAAAAAATATCCAGCAAAGGTCTTTGTGGAGGAGCGGGAGAAGAGTGGATGTTCCAGGATGGATGCAGAAGTATAAAAGAAGGTGAGAGGGGAAGAGAAGGAGGAAGAAGACTACAGGTAAGGAGGGAAGAGAGAGGAGAATAGAGAAAAAGAACAAGGGTGGAGAGGAGAATAGCGAAAGAAGAGGATAGTGAATAGGGGAGGATGGATGTAACTGGAAAAGGAAGAAATAAGAAATAAGAGAAGAGGAGGGATAATCATTAGGTATCCCCATAGGAATATCTGTTAGTGGTTGAGAGAATTTTATTTTTTATTTTCCCTCCCTCAGCCGATTGGTTTTATATTTCCAACGCTGGTATATGGTAACTAGGACAAAATTCACATGTACGGATGACCCGTGGCCTCGTAGGCAACGTACTAACTTCACACAGTGTCAGTGGTTCGATTCCCGGCAAGGGTGAAAACATTGGGCATGTTTCCTTACACCTCTTGTCCCGTTACCTAGCAAGTAGGTACCTGGGTGTTAGTCGACTGGTGTGGGTCGCATCCTGGAGCACAAGATTGAGGATCCCAATGGAAATAAGACAGTCCCTCGATAACACTGACTTTCTTGAGTTAGTCTGGGTGGCTAACCCTCCAGGGGTTAAAAATGCGAACAAAATCTTATCTCTCTTATATGACCAAAGTTGTAGAAGCCATTTCCAGCATTCTGGAATGGGTCCAATACATTTCAAAAGCCTCTGCTGCTTGCCTTTCAACGTTCAAAAAAAAGGCGCCTCTTACCCTGATGATGGCAGAGAGTGTAACTGGAGTGTGTAGGTACACATGTGCTAATTTTATGTGTAAAACGGTAAGAAAATTTTATTCCCGTTAAATCTCGTCAAAATATTAAAATGTGCGTGTTGTGAGCGGCTACAGTACGTACTGGCCGATGCACTTTAAAGCCAGGCTGCTTCACATTAAGTTTAACATTGTGTCTCCTCAAATTTGTCACTATACTATTTAATTTATATAACTTGGAATCGTTGGAATCTGTGCGATAACTGGAGAATGCATCATCCAACTGCTTTCAAATTTTCCGTCCTGGTGTGTTTACCAGAAAGTAGCAAGGGTTTCCTCGTTATTGTGCTGCGTAAGTCCCACTTTGTCAATTTTATTAAGTAGCGATATTGATGTATATTCAGTAACTAAACAATGGCTCTTCCGATTGGCTTCAAACACTAAGAGCTAGTAAATGTTTATTGGAAGTATTGTTATAATGAATCTGGGATGAGCAAGTACCAATTTGCCAATTTCATAGAAAAAATTAAACCATATTCTACTTTCTTTAAAACACAAGATCAAATATTTTTTCCTTTATGATTTTAAAAGAATTTTAAATAAAACAGAACTGTACAAAGAAAACAATAAAATACTGAAAAATCGCGCAGCTGCTGTAATGCATTTAGTTATTCTCACCACATATTGTACGAAAAAACAAAATGGGGAAAGTCGTCCCGTACTATACTGTATGAAGAGCTAAGTTTGTGTGTAATCACAAGAGGATGAACCACGTCTCCATGTACACACACACACACGTACACGTACGTACGCGTGTATACATGACTACGTGGGTGTTCGTCTATTTCTCTTTGTTGATAAACACATACATAGTGCCTTTCAGGTTAACATTCTCTCCCTGCCCACGATCATGCTGTGATCATATCCTCCTGGTCTTTCCTTCTTTCAAAGACATTACGTTCGGTTACTTTAGTCTCTCCTCGTAAAGCATTCTCCTTATCTCAAGTACTAGCCTGCCTGCAAGCCTCTGAACTTTTCTGGGTACTTTTAAATGCTTGAGTAGGTGTGGGTTCCATGCTGGTGGCGCATACTCTGTGTGTTCTGACGTATATAGAAAAGTCTTTGTTCAAGTTTCTAAAGTTCCTAAAGGGCCATTACTTCAGCCAAGTGCCAGACTAACTAGGCTGTGATATCCATATAGGCCAGTGGGTTGCTAATAACTGCAGTTTGTTTGAACAGACAATCAATAAGAAAGTCTGGTCTTTGGCTGGAATGGTAGAAAAACCCTCGAAACCGGTGAGAGGACTGTCACACACAGATAGTTCTTAAGTTTGCCAGTCATGCGTATGTGACTGACGTGACAGGGTTAATGTTTGCCTCCAGCGAGATGATTTGCATGATACTCAATCCAAGGTTCCTGTTCTTGTTCAGTGTCTGAAATTACTGCCCTCTTAGACTGTACTCTTGTCTCTGCTCTTCTCTCTCCTCACAATTTCCAAAACGTTATATTTGTTGGGGCTGAGTTCCTACTAGTAGTCAATTCTTAGATTCTTAGAAATATTTTCAATAGTTTTCCGTCCTCCGCAAATAGTGATAAATACTTTATTTACATAAATAAGACGTAATATGGGTCCAGGTGGTGATCCTTGACGGACGCTGCTCGTTGATCTTGTCCAGCCTTATATATCTTCATATATTTTTCATAAATTTCTTGAGCAACAGTGGTACCATTTCTGTTACCTGTTCTCGTATTAAGGTGTGTTGTTATAAGTCTAAAAATATTAAGTCTACCCTCCCTCTCTTTCTCAATAAAATAAAAATGAGACAAATATGTTACACACGACATGTATGCAAGGAATGAGATACAATTTTAATGGATGATGTAGCAGCGTTAGTCAAGAGTACATTAAGGGAAGGAAGCTGGTAGATTGTATCATACTGGAAAATGATAGAAGTTAGGGGTATGGGTGTGTATGAAAGGAATATAAAATTATCAACATGAAAATTAAAAAAAAATCTAACAACACAGATATTTGAAGAAAAAATATAAAACTATAAAATACAGAGGTAAGAATTGTCATAATAAAAAGGCACAATACCGTGACTGGACCAATACACAAATAGCCCACACAAGTCACATTTGTAAATAGTCTAAGTCAAACATTGTTATAAGCTTCTCTCTCCTATGTGCGGGTTATTTGTGTATCAACACAGAATAGAAAAACATTAAACCAATCGCAGGAAAGTTCACAGAGAATTTATGTAAAAAATGTATTAAAAACAGGTGGCGGAGGAGAGATTCAAGGCAACAGCTTCCTCAACACCTATTATACAAATAGCTAGAGCATAATAAATATAATAAACGAAGCAAGACTAATTGTATGCAGAAAACATAGAAATTATCGCAATAACCAAAACCTGGCTTTCTTTGACGAGTCGGAATACATCGGTTATATACAACATACAGAGATACAAACTATCATGACTTATATACAACATACAGAGATACAAACTATATTACACGCAATCAGAAAAACGGGAGAGGGTGGAGTGACGTTGTACGTTAGGGAAAACAAACCAAATGGGGTTGGGGTGCTGGTGGGTGCTGGTGGGTGCTGGTGGGTGCTGGAGGGTGCTGGTGGGTGCTGGAGGATGCTGGTGGGTGCTGGTGGGTGCTGGTGGGTGCTGGTGGGTGCTGGTGGGTGCTGGTGGGTGCTGGAGGGTGCTGGTGGGTGCTGGTGGGTGCTGGTGGGTGCTGGTGGGTGCTGGTGGGTGCTGGAGGGTGCTGGTGGGTGCTGGAGGGTGCTGGTGGGTGCTGCTGGGTGCTGGTGGGTGCTGGTGGGTGCTGGAGGGTGCTGCTGGGTGCTGGTGGGTGCTGGAGGGTGCTGGTGGGTGCTGGAGGGTGCTGGTGGGTGCTGGTGGGTGCTGGTGGGTGCTGGTGGGTGCTGGAGGGTGCTGGAGGGTGCTGGTGGGTGCTGGTGGGTGCTGGTGGGTGCTGGTGGGTGCTGGAGGGTGCTGGTGGGTGCTGGTGGGTGCTGGAGGGTGCTGGGGGGTGCTGGTGGATGCTGGGGGTTGCTGGTGGGTGCTGGTGGGTGCTGGTGGGTGTTTGGAGGTGCTGGTGGGTGCTGGGGGTTGCTGGTGGATGCTGGAGGGTGCTGGGGGGTGCTGGTGGATGCTGGGGGTTGCTGGTGGGTGCTTGGGAGTGCTGGTGGGTGTTTGGAGGTGCTGGTGGGTGCTGGGGGTTGCTGGTGGATGCTGGTGGATGCTGGTGGGTGCTGGTGGATGCTGGGGGTTGCTGGTGGGTGCTGGGGAGTGATGGTGGGTGTTTGGAGGTGCTGGTGGGTGCTGGGGGTTGCTGGTGGATGCTGGTGGATGCTGGTGGGTGCTGGTGGATGCTGGTGGATGCTGGTGGGTGCTGGTGGGTGCTGGTGGATGCTGGTGGGTGCTGGTGGGTGCTGGTGAATGCTGGTGGATGCTGGGGGTGCTGAGGGGTGCTGGGGGTGCTGGGGGTGCTTGGGGGTGCTGGTGGGTGCTGGGGGGTGCTGGTGGGTGCTGGGGGCTGCTGGGGGGTGCTGGTGGGTGCTGGTGGTGCTGGTGAGTGCCGGGGGATGCTGGGGGGTGCTGGTGGGTGCTGGTGGATGCTAGTGGGTGCTGGTGGGTGCTGGTGGGTGCTGGAGGGTGCTGGTGGGTGCTGGTGGGTGCTGGTGGATGCTGGGGGTTGGTGGTGGGTGCTGGGGGTGCTGGGGGTGCTGGTGGGTGCTGGTGGGTGTTTGGAGGTGCTGGTGGGTGCTGGGGGTTGCTGGTGGATGCTGGAGGGTGCTGGGGGGTGCTGGTGGATGCTGGGGGTTGCTGGTGGGTGCTTGGGAGTGCTGGTGGGTGTTTGGAGGTGCTGGTGGGTGCTGGGGGTTGCTGGTGGATGCTGGTGGATGCTGGTGGGTGCTGGTGGATGCTGGGGGTTGCTGGTGGGTGCTGGGGAGTGATGGTGGGTGTTTGGAGGTGCTGGTGGGTGCTGGGGGTTGCTGGTGGATGCTGGTGGATGCTGGTGGGTGCTGGTGGATGCTGGTGGATGCTGGTGGGTGCTGGTGGGTGCTGGTGGATGCTGGTGGGTGCTGGTGGGTGCTGGTGAATGCTGGTGGATGCTGGAGGGTGCTGGTGGGTGCTGGGGGTGCTGGGGGTGCTTGGGGGTGCTGGTGGGTGCTGGGGGGTGCTGGTGGGTGCTGAGGGTTGCTGGGGGGTGCTGGTGGGTGCTGGGGGTGCTGGTGAGTGCCGGGGGATGCTGGGGGGTGCTGGTGGGTGCTGGTGGATGCTAGTGGGTGCTGGTGGGTGCTGGTGGGTGCTGGTGGATGCTGGGGGTTGCTGGTGGGTGCTGGTGGATACTGGGGGTTGCTGGTGGGTGCTGGTGGGTGCTGGTGGGTGCTGGTGGGTGCTGGGGGTGCTGGTGGGTGTTTGGAGGTGCTGGTGGGTGCTTGGGGGTGCTGGTGGGTGCTGGGGGGAGCTGGTGGGTGCTGGTGGATGCTGGGGGTTGCTGGTGGGTGCTGGTGGGTGATGGAGGTTGCTGGTGGGTGCTGGTGGGTGCTGGTGGGTGCTGGGGGTGCTGGTAGGTGTTTGGAGGTGCTGGTGGGTGCTGGGGGTTGCTGGTGGGTGCTGGTGGGTGCTAGGGGTTGCTGGTGGGTGCTGGTGGATGCTGGGGGTTGCTGGTGGGTGCTGGGGGGAGCTGGTGGGTGCTGGTGGATGCTGGGGGTTGCTGATGGGTGCTGGTGGGTGCTGGTGGACGCGGGGGGTTGCTGGTGGGTGCTGGGGGTGCTGGGGGTGCTGGTGCGTGCTGGTGGGTGTTTGGAGGTGCTGGTGGGTGCTGGGGGTTGCTGGTGGATGCTGGAGGGTGCTGGGGGGTGCTGGTGGATGCTGGGGGTTGCTGGTGGGTGCTGGGGAGTGCTGGTGGGTGTTTGGAGGTGCTGGTGGGTGCTGGTGGTTGCTGGTGGATGCTGGTGGATGCTGGTGGGTGCTGGTGGGTGCTGGGGGGTGCTGGTGGATGCTGGTGGATGCTGGTGGGTGCTGGTGGGTGCTGTTGGATGCTGGTGGATGCTGGGGGGTGCTGAGGGGTGCTGGGGGGTGCTGGGGGTTGCTGGTGGGTGCTGGTGGGTGCTAGGGGTTGCTGGGGGGTGCTGGTGGATGCTGGGGGTTGCTGGTGGGTGCTGGGGGGAGCTGGTGGGTGCTGGTGGATGCTGGGGGTTGCTGATGTGTGCTGGTGGGTGCTGGTGGATTCTGGGGGTTGCTGGTGGGTGCTGGGGGTGCTGGGGGTGCTGGTGGGTGCTGGTGGGTGTTTGGAGGTGCTGGTGGGTGGTGGGGGTTGCTGGTGGCTGCTGGAGGGTGCTGGGGGGTGCTGGTGGATGCTGGGGGTTGCTGGTGGGTGCTGGGGAGTGCTGGTGGGTGTTTGGAGGTGCTGGTGGGTGCTGGGGGTTGCTGGTGGATGCTGGTGGATGCTGGTGGGTGCTGGTGGGTGCTGGGGGGTGCTGGTGGATGCTGGTGGATGCTGGTGGGTGCTGGTGGGTGCTGGTGGATGCTGGTGGATGCTGGTGGATGCTGGGGGGTGCTGGGGGGTGCTGACGGGTGCTGGGGGGTGCTGGGGGTACTTGGGGGTGCTGGTGGGTGCTGGGGGTGCTGGTGGGTGTTGGGGGGTGCTGGGGGGTGCTGGTGGGTGCTGGGGGTGCTGGTGAGTGCCGGGGGGTGCTGGGGGGTGCTGTTGGGTGCTGGTGGATGCTAGTGGGTGCTGGTGGGTGCTGGTGGGTGCTGGTGGATGCTGGGGGTTGCTGGTGGGTGCTGGAGGATGCTGGTGGGTGTTATTGGATGCTGGGGGTTGCTGGTGGGTGCTGGTGGGTGCTGGGGGGTGCTGGTTAATGCTGGGGGTTGCTGGTGGGTGCTGGAGGGTGCTGGTGGGTGCTGGTGGATGCTGGGGGATGCTGGTGGGTGCTGGTGGGTGTTGGGTTTCTGGTGGGTTGCTGGTGGGTGCTGGGGGGGTTGCTGGTGGGTCCTGGTGGATGCTGGGGGTTGCTGGTGGGTGCTGGAGGGTGCTGGTGGATGTTGGGGGTTGCTGGTGGGTGCTGGGGGTGCTGGTGGGTGCTGCGGGTGCTGGTGGGTGTTTGGAGGTGCTGGTGGGTGCTGGGGGTTGCTGGTGGGTGCTGGTGGGTGCTGGGGGTGCTAGTGGGTGCTGGTGGATGCTGGGGGTTGCTGGTGGGTGCTGGTGGGTGCTGGGGGTTGCTGGTGGGTGCTGGTGGATGCTGGGGGGGGCTGGTGGGTGCTGGGGGGAGCTGGTGGGTGCTGGTGGATGCTGGGGGTTGCTGGTGGGTGATATGGGGGTGCTGGTGGGTGCTGGTGGATGCTGGGGGTTGCTGGTGGGTGCTGGTGGGTGCTGGAGGTTGCTGGTGGGTGCTGATGGGTGCTGGTGGGTGCTGGGGGTGCTGGTGGGTGTTTGGAGGTGCTGGTGGATGCTGGGGGTTGCTGGTGGGTGCTGGTGGGTGCTGGGGGTTGCTGGTGGGTGCTGGTGGATGCTGGGGTTTGCTGGTGGGTGCTGGGGGGAGCTGGTGGGTGCGGGTGGCTGCGGGGGGGTGCTGATGGGTGCTGGGGGGTGCTGGTGGGTGCTGGCGGATGCTGGGGGTTGCTGGTGGGTGCTGGGGGGTGCTGGGGGTGCTGGTGGGTGTTTGGAGGTGCTGGTGGGTGCTGGGGGTTGCTGGTGGATGCTGGAGGGTGCTGGGGGGTGCTGGTGGATGCTGGGGGTTGCTGGTGGGTGCTGGGGACTGCTGGTGAGTGTTTGGAGGTGCTGGTGGGTGCTGGGGGTTGCTGGTGGATGCTGGTGGGTGCTGGGGGTGCTGGTGGATGCTGGTGGATTCTGGTGGGTGCTGGTGGGTGCTGGTGGATGCTGGTGGATGCTGGGTGGTGCTGGGGGGTGCTGGGGGTGCTTGGGGGTGCTGGTGGGTGCTGGTGGGTGCTGGTGGGTGCTGGGGTGTGCTGGGGGTGCTGGTGAGTGCTGGGGGTGCTGGTGGGTGCCGGGGGGTGCTGGGGGGTGCTGAGGGGTGCTGAGGGGTGCTGGGGGTGCTGGTGGTTGCTGGTGGTTGCTGGGGGGTGCTGGGGGGTGCTGGGGGTGCTTGGGGGTGCTGGTGGGTGCTGGTGGGTGCTGGTGGGTGCTGGGGTGTGCTGGGGGGTGCTGGTGTGTGCTGGGGGTGCTGGTGGGTGCTGGGGGGTGCTGGTGGTTGCTGGTGGATGCTTGTGGGTGCTGGTGGGTGCTGGTGGGTGCTGGTGGGTGCTGGGGTGTGCTGGTGGGTGCTGATGACTGCTGGTGGTTGTTATGGGTGCTGGGGTGTGCAGGTTGCTGGGGCGTGATGAGTGTGCTGGTGGGTGCCGGGGGGTGCTGGTGGGTGCTGGTGGATGCTGGTGGGTGTTGGGGTGCGGGGGGTGCTGGGGGGTGCTGAGGGGTGCTGGGGGTGCTGGTGGATGCTGGTGGGTGCTGTGGGTGCTGGGGGGCACTGGGGGGTGCTGGGGGGCACTGGGGGGTGCTGGGGTGCTGGTGGATGCTGGGGGGTGCTGGTGGGTGCTGGGGTGCTGGTGGGTGCTGTGGGTGCTGGGGGGCACTGGGGGTGCTGGGGGGCACTGGGGGGTGCTGGGGGTGCTGGTGGATGCTGGGGGGTGCTGGTGGGTGTTGGGGTGCTGGTGGGTGCTGGTGGGTGTTGGGGGTGCTGGTGGGTGCTGGTGGGTGCTGGGGTGCTGGTGGGTGCTGGTGGGTGCTGGGGGGTGCTGGGGGTGCGGGTGGGTGCTGGTGGGTGCTGGTGGGTGCTGATGGTGATGCTGGGATACTATGTTCCCAGTTGATTTTATTCACAACATTTTCTGCGACTTTATTCATTTAATATTTACTATGGAACTCATCTTACCCTCCGGTGCCGCTATTTTGAAATAGTCATTGATTCTCTGTATTATGTAATCCTTCACCTGGGTTTCAGTAAAGGCTGAGCTTCAACTCCTGGTCCCGTATCTTAACTCTGACGGGATGTCGTGACACATTCTCGTTATGTATATTTATAAACCCCTGTATGCAGTCCAGTTCGGCTATTAATCTTTTCCTTCATTACACTTCCTTGTAAATCTTATACAGCGCTATATGATCCTTACGAGTTTAGCGCTTGGTTATAATAATAATGTAACTCTGATGACTAGTTTGTGTGTGTAACTGCTAAACTATGTCCTCTTGTATGTTTTATCTCAAGTAAACAGCCTATTTTGTCCACCCTCTCTATACTCTAAAGAATTTATTACGTTGTGATCACATCCCCTGAGTTCTTCGTTCCTCCAATGACGGAAGATCTAGCTCTTTCATGTGTGTGTGTGTGTGATCTAGCGCGCCTGTGAGGGGAGTTAAGTACACTAATAATCTCGTGTACGTGTTGTACATGAGAGGCGAGGTAGATTCTTGGAGGGGTGTGGGAGATCGGTGCATTCTAGATAAGATAAGATAAGATTTCGTTCGGATTTTTAACCCCGGAGGGTTAGCCACCCAGGATAACCCAAGAAAGTCAGTGCGTCATCGAGGACTGTCTAACTTATTTCCATTGGGGTCCTCAATCTTGTCCCCCAGGATGCGACCCACATCAGTCGACTAACACCCAGGTACCTATTTACTGCTAGGTGAACAGGACAACAGGTGTAAGGAAACGTGTCGAAATGTTTCCACCCGCCGGGAATCGAACCCGGGCCCTCCGTGTGTGAAGCGGGAGCTTTAGCCACCAGGCCATACAAATATGAACCGCTTGTTCTCAAGGATTCCTTCCTCCCCCCCCCCTCTCACTCTCTCTTCTAAAGTCCGAGAGCTACATTCCAGTTCTTCCTGCCCTTCCCTCCCCATTTTTAATATATTCATCTATTTTACCTTTACCTTTCCTATACATTTCTCTCTCCAGGTTTCCTGCCTCCCTTCCCTCCCCAGTGTTTTCTCAAGGTTGGTTACGTGTCGTTGTTGCAAGGCGAGGATCAATGATAAGGGCTTCGGAGGCTTCTTACTTTATTTGCGAGGTAGTGGGTACACAGGCAGTGAGTTTGTGCCCATGACCCAGGAGGGCTATGCCCAGCGAGGGAGAGAGGAGTAGGCCTTGGTGACTGAGTGAAGGCCGCTCAGAGAGTGAGTGAGAGGCAGGTCTGGGCATACTGAAGTGGCATAGGCCTATAGGTGGGCTGTTTACACCAGGTCACCTATTATCATTATTCAAATTCCCGAATTGCCACAGAAAACTCTACCGGAATATCACGTCTTGTTTCAATGCTTTGAAGTAATCTGCTTAGATGACTGCTTGAACCACTACTACACTGATGTTGGAACTACTACTACACTGATGTTGGAACCACTGTTACACTGATGTTGGAACTACTACTACACTGATGTTGGAACTACTACTACACTGATGTTGGAACTACTACTACACTGATGTTGGAACTACTACTACACTGATGTTGGAACTACTACTACACTGATGTTGGAACTACTACTACACTGATGTTGGAACTACTACTACACTGATGTTGGAACTACTACTACACTGATGTTGGAACTACTACTACACTGATGTTGGAACTAGTACTACACTGATGTTGGAACTACTACTACACTGATGTTGGAACTACTACTACACTGATGTTGGAACTACTACTACACTGATGTTGGAACTACTACTACACTGATGTTGGAACCACTACTACACTGATGTTGGAACTACTACTACACTGATGTTGGAACTACTACTACACTGATGTTGGAACTACTACTACACTGATGTTGGAACTACTACTACACTGATGTTGGAACCACTACTACACTGATGTTGGAACTACTACTACACTGATGTTGGAACTACTACTACACTGATGTTGGAACTACTACTACACTGATGTTGGAACTACTACTACACTGATGTTGGAACCACTACTACACTGATGTTGGAACTACTACTACACTGATGTTGGAACTACTACTACACTGATGTTGGAACTACTACTACACTGATGTTGGAACTACTACTACACTGATGTTGGAACCACTACTACACTGATGTTGGAACTACTACTACACTGATGTTGGAACTACTACTACACTGATGTTGGAACTACTACTACACTGATGTTGGAACTACTACTACACTGATGTTGGAACTACTACTACACTGATGTTGGAACTACTACTACACTGATGTTGGAACTACTACTACACTGATGTTGGAACTACTACTACACTGATGTTGGAACCACTACTACACTGATGTTGGAACTACTACTACACTGATGTTAGAACCACTACTACACTGATGTTGGAACCACTACTACACTGATGTTGGAACTACTACTACACTGATGTTGGAACTACTACTACACTGATGTTGGAACCACTACTACACTGATGTTGGAACCACTACTACACTGATGTTGGAACTACTACTACACTGATGTTGAAACTACTACTACACTGATGTTGGAACTACTACTACACTGATGTTGGAACTACTACTACACTGATGTTGGAACCACTACTACACTGATGTTGGAACTACTACTACACTGATGTTGGAACCACTACTACACTGATGTTGGAACCACTACTACACTGATGTTGGAACTACTACTACACTGATGTTGGAACTACTACTACACTGATGTTGGAACCACTACTACACTGATGTTGGAACCACTACTACACTGATGTTGGAACTACTACTACACTGATGTTGGAACTACTACTACACTGATGTTGGAACCACTACTACACTGATGTTGGAACCACTACTACACTGATGTTGGAACTACTACTACACTGATGTTGGAACCACTACTACACTGATGTTGGAACCACTACTACACTGATGTTGGAACCACTACTACACTGATGTTGGAACTACTACTACACTGATGTTGGAACCACTACTACACTGATGTTGGAACTACTACTACACTGATGTTGGAACCACTACTACACTGATGTTGGAACCACTACTACACTGATGTTGGAACTACTACTACACTGATGTTGGAACCACTACTACACTGATGTTGGAACTACTACTACACTGATGTTGGAACTACTACTACACTGATGTTGGAACTACTACTACACTGATGTTGGAACTACTACTACACTGATGTTGGAACTACTACTACACTGATGTTGGAACCACTACTACACTGATGTTGGAACTACTACTACACTGATGTTGGAACTACTACTACACTGATGTTGGAACCACTACTACACTGATGTTGGAACTACTACTACACTGATGTTGGAACTACTACTACACTGATGTTGGAACCACTACTACACTGATGTTGGAACTACTACTACACTGATGTTGGAACTACTACTACACTGATGTTGGAACCACTACAACACTGATGTTGGAACTACTACTACACTGATGTTGGAACTACTACTACACTGATGTTGGAACCACTACTACACTGATGTTGGAACTACTACTACACTGATGTTGGAACTACTACAACACTGATGTTGGAACTACTACTACACTGATGTTGGAACTACTACTACACTGATGTTGGAACCACTACTACACTGATGTTGGAACTACTACTACACTGATGTTGGAACCACTACTACACTGATGTTGGAACCACTACTACACTGATGTTGGAACCACTACTACACTGATGTTGGAACTACTACTACACTGATGTTGGAACTACTACTACACTGATGTTGGAACTACTACAACACTGATGTTGGAACCACTACTACACTGATGTTGGAACCACTACTACACTGATGTTGGAACCACTACTACACTGATGTTGGAACCACTACTACACTGATGTTGGAACTACTACTACACTGATGTTGAAACTACTACTACACTGATGTTGGAACTACTACTACACTGATGTTGGAACTACTACTACACTGATGTTGGAACCACTACTACACTGATGTTGGAACTACTACTACACTGATGTTGGAACCACTACTACACTGATGTTGGAACCACTACTACACTGATGTTAGAACTACTACTACACTGATGTTGGAACTACTACTACACTGATGTTGGAACCACTACTACACTGATGTTGGAACCACTACTACACTGATGTTGGAACTACTACTACACTGATGTTGGAACTACTACTACACTGATGTTGGAACCACTACTACACTGATGTTGGAACCACTACTACACTGATGTTGGAACTACTACTACACTGATGTTGGAACCACTACTACACTGATGTTGGAACCACTACTACACTGATGTTGGAACCACTACTACACTGATGTTGGAACTACTACTACACTGATGTTGGAACCACTACTACACTGATGTTGGAACTACTACTACACTGATGTTGGAACCACTACTACACTGATGTTGGAACCACTACTACACTGATGTTGGAACTACTACTACACTGATGTTGGAACTACTACTACACTGATGTTGGAACCACTACAACACTGATGTTGGAACTACTACTACACTGATGTTGGAACTACTACAACACTGATGTTGGAACTACTACTACACTGATGTTGGAACTACTACAACACTGATGTTGGAACTACTACTACACTGATGTTGGAACCACTACAACACTGATGTTGGAACTACTATTACACTGATGTTGGAACTACTACAACACTGATGTTGGAACTACTACTACACTGATGTTGGAACTACTACTACACTGATGTTTGAACTACTACTACACTGATGTTGGAACTACTACAACACTGATGTTGGAACTACTACTACACTGATGTTGGAACTACTACTACACTGATGTTGGAACCACTACTACACTGATGTTGGAACCACTACTACACTGATGTTGGAACTACTACTACACTGATGTTGGAACTACTACAACACTGATGTTGGAACTACTACTACACTGATGTTGGAACTACTACTACACTGATGTTGGAACTACTACAACACTGATGTTGGAACCACTACTACACTGATGTTGGAACCACTACTACACTGATGTTGGAACTACTACAACACTGATGTTGGAACTACTACTACACTGATGTTGGAACTACTACTACACTGATGTTGGAACTACTACTACACTGATGTTGGAACTACTACTACACTGATGTTGGAACCACTACTACACTGATGTTGTAACTACTACAACACTGATGTTGGAACTACTACTACACTGATGTTGGAACCACTACTACACTGATGTTGGAACTACTACAACACTGATGTTGGAACTACTACTACACTGATGTTGGAACTACTACTACACTGATGTTGGAACTACTACAACACTGATGTTGGAACTACTGCTACACTGATGTTGGAACCACTACAACACTGATGTTGGAACTACTACTACACTGATGTTGGAACTACTACAACACTGATGTTGGAACTACTACTACACTGATGTTGGAACCACTACTACACTGATGTTGGAACCACTACTACACTGATGTTGGAACTACTACAACACTGATGTTGGAACTACTACTACACTGATGTTGGAACTACTACTACACTGATGTTGGAACTACTACTACACTGATGTTGGAACTACTACTACACTGATGTTGGAACTACTACTACACTGATGTTGGAACTACTACTACACTGATGTTGGAACTACTACAACACTGATGTTGGAACTACTACTACACTGATGTTGGAACTACTACTACACTGATGTTGGAACTACTACTACACTGATGTTGGAACTACTACTACACTGATGTTGGAACTACTACTACACTGATGTTGGAACTACTACTACACTGATGTTGGAACTACTACAACACTGATGTTGGAACTACTACTACACTGATGTTGGAACTACTACAACACTGATGTTGGAACTACTACTACACTGATGTTGGAACTACTACTACACTGATGTTGGAACTACTACTACACTGATGTTGGAACTACTACAACACTGATGTTGGAACTACTACTACACTGATGTTGGAACTACTACAACACTGATGTTGGAACTACTACAACACTGATGTTGGAACTACTACAACACTGATGTTGGAACTACTACAACACTGATGTTGGAACTACTACTACACTGATGTTGGAACTACTACAACACTGATGTTGGAACTACTACTACACTGATGTTGGAACTACTACAACACTGATGTTGGAACTACTACAACACTGATGTTGGAACTACTACTACACTGATGTTGGAACTACTACTACACTGATGTTGGAACTACTACTACACTGATGTTGGAACTACTACAACACTGATGTTGGAACTACTACAACACTGATGTTGGAACTACTACTACACTGATGTTGGAACTACTACTACACTGATGTTGGAACCACTACTACACTGATGTTGGAACTACTACTACACTGATGTTGGAACTACTACTACACTGATGTTGGAACTACTACTACACTGATGTTGGAACTACTACTACACTGATGTTGGAACTACTACTACACTGATGTTGGAACTACTACTACACTGATGTTGGAACTACTACTACACTGATGTTGGAACTACTACAACACTGATGTTGGAACTACTACAACACTGATGTTGGAACTACTACTACACTGATGTTGGAACTACTACTACACTGATGTTGGAACTACTACTACACTGATGTTGGAACTACTACAACACTGATGTTGGAACTACTACAACACTGATGTTGGAACTACTACTACACTGATGTTGGAACTACTACTACACTGATGTTGGAACTACTACTACACTGATGTTGGAACCACTACAACACTGATGTTGGAACTACTACTACACTGATGTTGGAACTACTACTACACTGATGTTGGAACTACTACTACACTGATGTTGGAACTACTACAACACTGATGTTGGAACCACTACAACACTGATGTTGGAACTACTACTACACTGATGTTGGAACTACTACTACACTGATGTTGGAACTACTACTACACTGATGTTGGAACTACTACTACACTGATGTTGGAACTACTGCTACACTGATGTTGGAACTACTACTACACTGATGTTGGAACTACTACTACACTGATGTTGGAACCACTACAACACTGATGTTGGAACTACTACTACACTGATGTTGGAACTACTACTACACTGATGTTGGAACTACTACTACACTGATGTTGGAACTACTACTACACTGATGTTGGAACTACTACTACACTGATGTTGGAACTACTACTACACTGATGTTGGAACTACTACTACACTGATGTTGGAACCACTACAACACTGATGTTGGAACTACTACTACACTGATGTTGGAACTACTACAACACTGATGTTGGAACTACTACAACACTGATGTTGGAACTACTACTACACTGATGTTGGAACTACTACTACACTGATGTTGGAACTACTATTACACTGATGTTGGAACCACTACAACACTGATGTTGGAACTACTACTACACTGATGTTGGAACTACTACTACACTGATGTTGGAACTACTACTACACTGATGTTGGAACTACTACAACACTGATGTTGGAACCACTACAACACTGATGTTGGAACTACTACTACACTGATGTTGGAACTACTACTACACTGATGTTGGAACTACTACTACACTGATGTTGGAACTACTACTACACTGATGTTGGAACTACTGCTACACTGATGTTGGAACTACTACTACACTGATGTTGGAACTACTACTACACTGATGTTGGAACCACTACAACACTGATGTTGGAACTACTACTACACTGATGTTGGAACTACTACTACACTGATGTTGGAACTACTACTACACTGATGTTGGAACTACTACTACACTGATGTTGGAACTACTACTACACTGATGTTGGAACTACTACTACACTGATGTTGGAACTACTACTACACTGCCTTCAGAATCTAAAACATGTCAATTATATCTAATCGTAATCTTTGATTGCTATGAGGAAACAGGTTTAGTATTATGATCTTTTGTTCACTGCTGTTATGTAGGGAAATTTCTAGCTCGCTCTTACCCTCTCCTCCATTTATCTCTCTCTTGCACTGTCTCCAGTTTATCTTTTGTGTAATCCTAGAAACATGAGAGAGAAAGGATATATATATATATATATATATATATATATATATATATATATATATATATATATATATATATATATATATATATATATATATATGCAATAAGATCACAGTAAACAGGTGATTTCAGAATATGCAAAACAACCACTCTGAAAGAATAGAGAAATTCCAAGCGCTTTCGTGACTACTCACATTATCAAGGAACTATGAAAGTAAAGCATCCAAGGAAGCTATATAAGGGGTCTGGCCAGCACCTCACTATCAGATCCCACAACGATTAAACACCTGACGCGCGGCGACCCAACTTGGATAGATCCTTTGCACAACTCACCCACAAACTATTCTACCCAAGAAAATTTAAAAATTATTATTTGTCCAGTGTATTATTAAATTCTTCCCAAATTCTATTAATTATAAATGGATCTAATTTATATAAACCAAAGGAAATATTCATATTATTGTCAAAACTGCTTTTTATGAAACAAGATTCAATTATATTCCTGTCGACCATGGACTTGCTTGATACTACTTTCTCAACTTTTTGAAAATCAATTGGATGGTTAAAATCTCTTACATGAATAAATAGAGCATTGGAATCTTGTCCAGTTCTAATGCAATATTTATGTTGTTTTAATCTTAGTTCGAGATTTTTACCAGTTTGACCGTAATAAACTTTATCGCAAAATTTACGAGGAATCTTATAGAAACATCCATCAGCATTTTGGGGGGAATTCTTTATCAAAAGTTTTTTTTACTGTATCAAGATTTTTGAATACAACTTTAATATTAAAAGTCTTAAGAAGAGAAGGCATATCGTGATGAATGGTTTGAAAAACCGACAAGTTGAAGATTGAGACACTTATGCAGCATATGGGAATCTTTATTCAGGAAACGTTTCGCCACACAGTGGCTTCATCAGTCCAATACAAAGAGGAAGGCGTAAGGAGAGGAGGAGAATGAGGTAATCAGTCCCTCAACCTGGAGTCGATGTGTTCAGTCTACAAGACTGATGGACTGAACACATCGACTCCAGGTTGAGTGACTGATTACCTTATTCTCCTCCTCTCCTTACGCCTTCCTCTTTGTATTGGACTGATGAAGCCACTGTGTGGCGAAACGTTTCCTGAATAAAGATTCCCATATGCTGCATAAGTGTCTCAATCTTCAACTTGTCGGTTTTTCAAACCATTCATCACAACTGTCAGACACTGCAGCATCATGGGATCTTGTTACAAAGAATTCTTCAACACTTGTTCAACCTTTGGACGAAGACCTACTTCGACTAGTGGATGGTACCACTATGACCCCGCCTCCGCCTGCTTCACCTCACCTCACTACAGTATATAAGCCACGTCTACGGCCCTATGCTGTACATTCTACAAGATTGATGGACTGAACACATCGACTCCAGGTTGAGGGACTGATTACCTCATTCTCCTCCTCTCCTTACGCCTTCCTCTTTGTATTGGACTGATGAAGCCACTGTGTGGCGAAACGTTTCCTGAATAAAGATTCCCATATGCTGCATAAGTGTCTCAATCTTCAACTTGTCGGTTTTTCAAACCATTCATCACAACTGTCAGACACTGCAGCATCATGGGATCTTGTTACAAAGAATTCTTCAACACTTGTTCAACTTTTGGACGAAGACCTACTTCGACTAGTGGATGGTACCACTATGACCCCGCCTCCGCCTGCTTCACCTCACCTCACTACAGTACATAAGCCACGTCTACGGCCCTATGCTGTACATTCTACAAGATTGATGGACTGAACACATCGACTCCAGGTTGAGGGACTGATTACCTCATTCTCCTCCTCTCCTTACGCCTTCCAGAAGGCATATCAACCAAGTTTTCATGGTAAGGGAGAACCAACATATTTTTAGTTGAATAAGGCTGGTTGTCCCTTTTTGGATTGTAAAAAGTATTTCTAGCAACTTTAAAAGATTTATCAATTACATTTCTTGGGTATTTTAAATCATTACCTATTTCATAAATTTTGGATATTTCCTCATCTATGAACTCAGGACTACAAATTCGTAAAGCTCTCAAAAACATTGATGAGAAAACAGAGTTTGACTCTATCTTGATGCGAGGAATAATAGTGGACATAGGAACAGTTATTTGTAGGTTTTCTGTAAATTTTAAATTTGAATTCATTATTACCCTTAATAATTAAAACATCTAGAAAAGGCAATGAGTTATTTTCTTCAAACTCAACAGTAAAGTTTATAGAATGGGCTAAGCTATTTAATTTTCCAAGGAAATGGTGTATATCTACATTTTTGGGCATAAGACACAAAATATCATCAACATATCTGAACCATTTAGCTCTATTAGGGAGGATTGTGTTAAGCAGGAGAAGGAAGCATTCAAAATATTGAGAAACAAAAAATACTCTTTTAATCAGGCCATTCCATCAGAATGGAAACACAGTATGTTGGATCATTGCCTTAATAAACTCAGAAGAATTTGTAATGAACTCAAGAGCAAACTACAAAGAAAATTAGACATTTTAATTGAAAATAGTGATTGGACAAAGCATGCTAATAACAATTTTGTAATTAACTTATCAGATGAAATTTTAGACAAACATACAACTGCTGCTCTAGGTTTTGGCCTAAGTTTTGCAACTTCAAAAAAACTTAATAATGTTGAAATTGCAAAAGCCTTTTGTAACTTTGAAAAATTTTCTGATTTATCCTCTGATGAAATTAATATTAGTAAAGGAATGGTATATAGCTCTATGTTAAAACCAAACATTCCCAATTGCCCTCAAAGATTCTTTAAGTCTTATGATACACTTAATAACAATAAAAATTTGCGCCTTACTAAAGCAGACAAAATAAATGCAATAGTAATTATGAAAGAAAATGATTACCAAGAAAAAATTAATAATCTCTTAGATGATACTGAAACCTATTCTAAACTTAGGAAAAATCCCCTAGAAACCGTTAACAGCAATTTCAATAAAACAATAAAACTTCTACTGAAAGGCAAAGATGAATTAGTCAAACAATTTACTTCCACTAATCCAGCTTTACCTTACATGTATGGACTAATAAAAACACACAAACCAGGGAATCCAGTCAGACCAATTATTAGCTTCATAGGGTCAGTTTCATATAAATTATCCAAATGGCTTGTTGATATTTTGAGCCCTATTGTTGGTAAAATTTCTAACTTTAATGTTAAAAACAACATAGACTTGGTTGATAAATTAAGCCCCTTGACTGACTTAAATGATTTTAACATGGTTAGTTTTGATGTTACTTCTTTGTTTACGAAAGTTCCTGTTGATGATTTATTAAGTTTCTTATCTGAAGAACTCGTTAACTATGATTTACCATTGCCAGTTCCTACTATCATTAAACTTATTAAACTTTGCATTGTTGATGCAAAATTTGTATTTAATGATAAGTTTTACACTCAGAAGTTTGGTATGGCAATGGGAAATCCTCTTTCACCTGTTCTTAGTAACATATACATGGAATTTTTTGAAACAAGGTTGCTTAACACAATCCTCCCTAATAGAGCTAAATGGTTCAGATATGTTGATGATATTTTGTGTCTTATGCCCAAAAATGTAGATATACACCATTTCCTTGGAAAATTAAATAGCTTAGCCCATTCTATAAACTTTACTGTTGAGTTTGAAGAAAATAACTCATTGCCTTTTCTAGATGTTTAAATTATTAAGGGTAATAATGAATTCAAATTTAAAATTTACAGAAAACCTACAAATAACTGTTCCTATGTCCACTATTATTCCTCGCATCAAGATAGAGTCAAACTGTCTGTTTTCTCATCAATGTTTTTGAGAGCTTTACGAATTTGTAGTCCTGAGTTCATAGATGAGGAAATATCCAAAATTTATGAAATAGGTAATGATTTAAAATACCCAAGAAATGTAATTGATAAATCTTTTAAAGTTGCTAGAAATACTTTTTACAATCCAAAAAGGGACAACCAGCCTTATTCAACTAAAAATATGTTGGTTCTCCCTTACCATGAAAACTTGGTTGATATGCCTTCTCTTCTTAAGACTTTTAATATTAAAGTTGTATTCAAAAATCTTGATACAGTGAAAAAACTTTTGATAAAGAATTCCCCCTAAAATGCTGATGGATGTGTCTATAAGATTCCTTGTAAAATTTGCGATAAAGTTTATTACGGTCAAACTGGTAAAAATCTCGAACTAAGATTAAAACAACATAAATATAGCATTAGAACTGGACAAGATTCCAATGCTCTATTTATTCATGTAAGAGATTTTAACCATCCAATTGATTTTCAAAAAGTTGAGAAAGTAGTATCAAGCAAGTCCATGGTCGACAGGAATATAATTGAATCTTGTTTCATAAAAAGCAGTTTTGACAATAATATGAATATTTCCTTTGGTTTATATAAATTAGATCCATTTATAATTAATAGAATTTGGGAAGAATTTAATAATACACTGGACAAATAATAATTTTTAAATTTTCTTGGGTAGAATAGTTTGTGGGTGAGTTGTGCAAAGGACCTATCCAAGTTGGGTCGGCGCACGTCAGGTGTTTAACCGTTGTGGGATCTGATAGTGAGGTGCTGGCCAGACCCCTTATATAGCTTCCTTGGATGCTTTACTTTCATAGTTCCTTGATAATGTGAGTAGTCACGAAAGCGCTTGGAATTTCTCTATTCTTTCAGAGTGGCTGTTTTGCATATATATATATATATATATATATATATATATATATATATATATATATATATATATATATATATATATATATATATATATATATATATATAGATATATATATATATATATTAGGGAGAGAGAGAGAGAGAGAGAGAGAGAGAGAGAGAGAGAGAGAGAGAGAGAGAGAGAGAGAGAGAGAGAGAGAGAGAGAGAGAGAGAGAGAGAGAGGACAGCGTGAAGCAAGCTTCTATACCACAAGACGGGCAGAAAGCAGCAACTTCACTCTGGCTGTACCCTCCTCCAGAACATCACTTCATCTGAGATCATTTATCCCCAGGATGACTCGAGTATTGAACACATTCGTACGGCATTATGATGTCAACGAGATAAAGTCAGTTGATCAGATGAAAATGCTGGCCCACAGATGGCTCCAACTTCATCCTGTTCCCTACTTGTATGTCTCATAACAATAAAAATGCTTTCAAATGAGCTGATGTAGGTAACAGCTCTTAGCTTGCCAATAAAGTTAGGAATTTTTAACCTGTAAATAGCTTGTCAATAAAGCTAGGGACCCTTAACCTAACATTGTCAAACCCTGTGTATACAGAGAGAGAGAGAGAGAGAGAGAGAGAGAGAGAGAGAGAGAGAGAGAGAGAGAGAGAGAGAGAGAGAGAGAGAGAGAGAGAGAGAGAGAGAGAGAGAGAAGTGTGGGTGAGAGAAGATCATCGTGGGTGGTTATTGAGTTGATGTGGGTGATGAGGTCGCCTGTCCTGTGGCTTTCCCCTAGCCCCGCCCACGCCCACACCCATGGTACCTACGACTACACACACACACACACACACACACACACACGCATACACACACACACACACACACACACACACACACACACACACACACACACACACACACACACACACACACACACACACACACACACACACAGTAATTCTTCCGGTGGTCCACAATAGGATGAACCTCCCTCTTCTCTTAATAGTTCCTTAATTACCTCTGATTCCCCTCCTCATGAACCCCTGCCAGCTATGCCATACCCCTTCCTCTAGTGGTGTGTGTGTGTGTGTGTGTGTGTGTACTCACCTAGTTGAGGTTGCGGGGGTCGAGTCCGAGCTTCTGGCCCCGCCTCTTCACTGATCGCTACTAGGCCACTCTCCCTGAGCCGTGAGCTTTATCATACCTCTGCTTAAAGCTATGTATGGATCCTGCCTCCACTACGTACTCACCTATTTGTGGTTGCAGGGGTCGAGTCACAGCTCCTGCGTGTGTGTACGTGTGTGTGTGTGTGTGTGTGTGTGTGTGTGTGTGTGTGTGTGTGTGTGTGTGTGTGTGTGTGTGTGTGTGTGTGTGTGTGTGTGTGTGTGTGTGTGTGTGAAGTTAGTGGTGGGGTGAGTTAGGTTGTGTAGTGATGGTGGGAGCCAAGTTGCCAGAGTGTGAGTGCATTATTTACATGGATACTTGGCATTCACACAGCCAGCCAGACACAGTCCTGCCTCGCCACACCCAACACATCACACGTCTACCTCAACACCATCCACACATATCATCACCTTTCCTTCTACAACTATATTATTTCTTATTATTTAACCAACACCTTCTTAAAACAAACACGCACGTTACAATATATATATATATATATATATATATATATATATATATATATATATATATATATATATATATATATATATATATATATATATATATATATATACGTCCACAGCAAGATTCGAACCTGCAAACTCTGTATCAGAGTCCACAGTACTTTACTACGGAGCCAGATCCCAGAAAAGTATGGGCGCCTAGCCGAAGCTAGACGACTTTTCCCCATACCTCTGGGCACCAGGCTTGTTTCAAAAGTTATTTCATCAAATCCTGCCAGTGGCTAGGTGTCTTGGGAAGATATTGGAGTAAGAAATACACACGTTGCATGTCTGGAGGCGTATAATTAATGAGTATTGAGGGGAAGCCAGGAGCCTTGCCTTCGTCCAGTCTAGGCTTAGCGGGAACTGAGAGAAAGGGCTGGGGCCTATGGCTCACATGAGTCGGACTTGTGACGTCACAGCTAGCCAGGGAGCGTCTCTATAAAGTATATAAAGTAACTGGGGTTATCTTTTATATTCATATTCATTCATATATTTTATTTGGACATGATACATTGTTGTACAATGAGTTGTACGTATACTACACAAGTACACAGAAACACTACTGACAATACTTCCTAACCTCCCTGTGACTCATATCAGTTTTCAGTTTCCACTTGTGTCCCTTTATTACTGTGTCCCATCTCTGAAACATTCTGCCCCTATCCACCTAGTCAATTCCTCTTAGTATCTTATGCTTCGTTATCATGTCCCTCCTATCCCTCCTGTCTTCCAGTGTCGTCAGACTGATTTTGCTTAACTTCTCCTCGTAGGACATACCCCGTTAGCTCCGGGACTAGATAAGATAAGATAAGATTTCGTTCGGATTTTTAACCCCGGAGGGTTAGCCACCCAGGATAACCCAAGAAAGTCAGTGCGTCATCGAGGACTGTCTAACTTATTTCCATTGGGGTCCTTAATCTTGTCCCCCAGGATGCGACCCACACCAGTCGACTAACACCCAGGTACCTATTTGCTGCTAGGTGAACAGGACAATAGGTGTAAGGAAACGTGTCGGAATTTCCACCCGCCGGGAATCGAACCCGGGCCCTCCGTGTGTGAAGCGGGAGCTTTAGCCACCAGACCACCGGGCCACCTAGTCTTGTTGCACTTTCTCTAATTTCTTGATGTGCTTGACCAGGTGTGGGTTCCATACTGGTGCTGCATACTCCTGTGTGGCGTCTGCGTGTGTGTACTCACCTATCTGTGGTTGCAGGGGTCGAGACATAGCTCCTGGCCCCTAGGAGCTATGTGTGTGTGTGTATTTCTAGTCATTAAATGTTCACTATGAATTAACTATTTTTTTGTTAATTTGCAGGATAGTCCAACGAAGACGCAGTGAGGATGAGTGTGGTGGTGCGGAGGCAGGATGGACGAGGCTAGAGTGTCTTGATGAATTGGTCACTTAGTGTCATCACGTGCTGGAGAAGGGGAAAGCTGAGAGATGGGGGAGGGAGATTGAGAGAGGGAAGAGTAGGGAGTTAGATACGGAGAGGAGAACGAAAACGAGACAGTATGGTCCCGGGAGGGAAGTGTCAATTACTTAACCTCCAAGTTATTAATTAATTTCCTCAATATTTTTCCATGCCAACATGGTATTAATTACTTTTTCATAATCTTTTTACCCACCAGTGACCTTGCAGTCTACCATCCCAAGTGCTTCATTCTAAGCCAAATTTCGGGTAACTTGTCACCCGAAGTTATATATATATATATATATATATATATATATATATATATATATATATATATATATATATATATATATATATATATATACATATATATATACATATATATATACATATATATATATATATATATATATATATATATATATATATATATATATATATATATATATATATATATATATATATATATGAAAAGATGGGGTGGTAGGGGAAGTGGAATACTGAAACGGCTTCAGGAAGAAATCCAAATTATCTTCCTTGAAGCCTTTTTATCCACTTCTCCGAGGCTTTGGGTCCCACAATTTACATCAGAGGTGGACCCCATCTATATATATATATATATATATATATATATATATATATATATATATATATATATATATATATATATATATATATATATATATTACTGACAATTAGTATGGTGGAGGCATGTAATTGTCAGTCACATAATTAAAAATGTAACTAGAACTTTAACGGTTGTTGTTTACAGAACAGCTGAGCGTCTTTCCCCCCTCCCTCCCACATCTAATAACACGTGGGAGTGTTTGGTTACAGCTAGGGCGGGGACGGGGGGGTTGGAGAGATACGATGTGGGTGTTAGAGATGAAGAAATTGACTAAGGAAGGGTGGAAGAAAGTAAGAAAATAAGTAAGGGAGAGAGAGAAAATAAGGTAATTTTTTTTTAAATTAGCTGCCACCCTACTATATATACGTTACAGAGTGGAAACAAAAGCTACCTACGTATGGTTGCCTGTTATATTTTATTACACAGGATGGATTACATACATACAGGTAGTGTTAAAATCTGTCCGCTTGAGATGAGAGACTTCAGTAGGGCAATGAGAACATCGTTAAGTATGGTTAAAAGCTGATCAGCAAAGCGAGCTTCAAGGTTTTCATTCCAGTATAAGCTGTAGTTACTATTAACTGGGAATTAGCATCTCTGAAAACGGCTTATCCTACACACAGGAGAAATGGAATTTCTTTGAGGATATCTCCCGCACTGAGCGAGGCAATACAAATTACCTATAGGAATATCAAGGACTTCGAGGGATGAAGATTAAGAGCACAAGCCACTACCTAAACTTAGTTGTCTATTTTCCACCTCAATATCGTACCTCGTATAGCAGTAGCGTGCTTGGCTCACACCTGAGAGGATGTGAGTACAGCACCACTACGAGGCGGGACGTCGGAGCAAATGTAATCCTTGTTACCTAGCACTAAACAGAAACCAGAAGTTAGTCGGATGCTAAAGATAGGATTTTGTTCGGATTTTTAACCCCGGAGGGTTAGTCACCCAGGATAACCCAAGAAAGTCGGTGCGTCATCGAGGGACCGTCTGTCTTATTTCCACTTGGGTCCTCAAATCTTGTCCCCCAGGATGAAACCCACACTAGTCGACTAACACCCAAGTAACTACTTGCTTGCTAAGTGAACGGGACAACAGGTGTAAGGAAACACACCCAATGTTTTCATCCTTTCCGGGGATTGAACCACGCACTCAGGGTGTGAAGCGAGAGCGTTGCCCATCGTGTCATCGAGGGCTGTCTAACTTATTTCTATTGGGGTCCTCAATCTACAATGTCCCCCAGGATGCGACCCACCCCAATCGACTAACACCCAGGTACCTATTTGCTGCTAGATGAACAGGACATAGGTGTAAAGAAACGTGTCGAAATGTTTCCACCCGCCGGGAATCGAACCCGGGCCACCAGGCCACATAGCAGCACATGTGTAAAGTACCTAGCATAACCCCAAAAAAAGGTCAGTCAGAGTGACTTATTTCCATTGGGATCCTGGGGTACTAATCCTCCGGGGTGATGTAACTGTAGTGTTAACATGCTTATGTAACTATGATTGATATATTTATTTCTGTGTTGTTTTTCTCTTTTGTTAACGTTAATACTGGCGGACAGGATGACATACGTATGCCTTTGTAAGTTAATATGTACCATAATGCAAATAGTCACCTTGGTTAACTTTACTGAGTTATCCTTGGTTAACTCCGCGTAGTGCACTGTATATGCGTGTCCATAATATATGTATGTGCTTTCAAGACAATTGTAAAAATGTTAATCTGCCTGAAGCGTTAGAAACCTTGCATTATCGCAGTCACCGGTTTTATACCACACATTTTCTTTCCTTTACTCCAGAGCACCACAGAAAACGTTATTTCTTGTGTCATGCAGCGATATCTACGTTATATTGGGCAGACCCATCCATTCTCACGACTTCCTCTTCTCCTGTAACCATTCGCTCTATTTCGCTTTTCCTTCCGCTTATTCTTTTTACCTTCCCTTCTTTCTCTCATTCCCTCCACGTCCTACTCTTTCATTCAATCTACGCCCTATTCTTTCTCACTCTACGTAACTTTATCCCATTATCTCTCCTTTCTCTTATTTTCTTCTACCCCGTTTCTCCCCCGCTCTCTCAACTTAGTTTAACATCTTTATTATGCACCCCATACCCATCCTATGGGCGGTAGCAAAAGGCTTATAGAGGTACATGATGGGTCAAGGGAGTGGGTCGGAAAGTTTTGATATCTGAACAAGTTACAGTGGTAATGAACTATTTACATGTTTATATCTCGTCACAATCGTAATGAGTTGTTTATGCAAATACTAATTAGGACACACACACACACATACACTCGGCACCAGGAGCTATGAATCGACCCCTGCAACCACAATTAGGTGAGTATACTTATACTCTTACCCATATCTCTTTTTTTCTCTCTCTACTGCTTCTTTCTCCCATTTTTTTCTCTCTCTCTACTTCCCTTCATTTTTCTCCCTGCTTCCCCCACCCCTCTTTGCCTCCCTCACTCAACAACCCCTCACGTGACCTCCGCTGGCCACTGCCACATAGCTCCTAGGCTTGGCGTCGTCGACTAATGAGGTAAGTAGCGTAAGGAATGTCGTCTCAGGCTGGATAAGTTACCCCCTTACCCTCGCTTCCTGCATTGCGGAGTTTTACGTTACAAATGTTACAAAACGCAATGGAGCTAATCCTATACACTCATAAATGAAGGAGGACCCTGGGTCGAACCAGAGACGAGTGGAAACTGTACAAAAATTACAAGATATTATTACTATATCTTGACACGTATTATGAAATCTGGGTACAGAGAATATAAATGGCAGGAGAGCAGCTGAGTATCCATATCCAGTATTCTTTCCACACTATAACAGAACTTGTCGGTGCATGCAAATAAGCCAGAGTTTGACAAGAATTATATGATGTTTCGTTATGGTGGGAAACTTCCTGGGGACGTGTTACTGCCATGGTTTTATCAATGTGTATAATAACAACATCAAGGCTACAGAAAGTGAGATCAACATAGTTGCCAATATGAGGGCAGCTGCAGCCCCACTAAAAGCAACAGAAACCACAGATGCAGCAGCAACAGCAGGTGCAGGAGTCACCGGGATCATCACATCCGCGGTAGCCTCATTTGGTTATTGGCCCAATTGGTGATCCATCTGGGTACATGAGAAGCTCCTAGTCCGGTACCTGTCACAGTCCTGACTTACTCAGGTTCTTCAACTTCACGTCCTGCAAATCTTCATCTGCTCCGCCTCATCTTTTACTTCCTTCTCTTCATGCCCACCTTTTCTTGCTCCACTTGATATCTTCATCCGCCTCTGCTTCATCTTGTCTTCCTCGTCGATCTTTCCTTCTTTTTCCCCCTCCTTATTGTACTTCCACTTTTCCCTGCCCCTCCTTTTCCTGCTTTCATTCTTGCTCCTCTTTATGCCCCCTCCTTCTTCTGCACCCCATCTTCCCTCCATTTCACCCGCTCCTCTTCACGCCTCACTTCTCATTAATTCCTTCCTGCCACTCTGCAAACAGCTGGTAATCCCCTCCCCCCCTTCCTTACACACTACCACATCTTCGCCAACATGTCTTCCTGCCTTACATCTTTCTCTCTCCCTTTATCTATCCTTCACTTAAAGCATGTACCAGTACTGGAAATATATATATATATATATATATATATATATATATATATATATATATATATATATATATATATATATATATATATATATATATATATATATATATATATATATATATATATATATATATACATATATATATATATATATATATATATATATATATATATATATATATATATATATATATATATATATATATATATATATATATATATATATATATATAATTGTGGTAGGGGACCTGAATGCTAAAGTAGGAGAAACTTTTAGAGAGGGTGTGGTAGGTAAGTTTGGGGTGCCAGGTGTAAATGATAATGGGAGCCCTTTGATTGAACTTTGTATAGAAAGGGGGTTAGTTATAGGTAATACATATTTTAAGAAAAAGAGGATAAATAAGTATACAAGATATGATGTAGGGCGAAATGACAGTAGTTTGTTGGATTATGTATTGGTAGATAAAAGACTGTTGAGTAGACTTCAGGATGTACATGTTTATAAAGGGGCCACAGATATATCAGATCACTTTCTAGTTGTAGCTACACTGAGAGTGAAAGGTAGATGGGATACAAGGAGAATAGAAGCATCAGGGAAGAGAGAGGTGAAGGTTTATAAACTAAAAGAGGAGGCAGTTAGGGTAAGATATAAACAGCTATTGGAGGATAGATGGGCTAATGAGAGCACAGGCAATGGGGTCGAAGAGGTATGGGGTAGGTTTAAAAATGTAGTGTTAGAGTGTTTAGCAGAAGTTTGTGGTTACAGGAAAGTGGGTGCGGGAGGGAAGAGGAGCGATTGGTGGAATGATGATGTAAAGAGAGTAGTAAGGGAGAAAAAGTTAGCATATGAGAAGTTTTTACAAAGTAGAAGTGATGCAAGGAGGGAAGAGTATATGGAGAAAAAGAGAGAGGTTAAGAGAGTGGTGAAGCAATGTAAAAAGAGAGCAAATGAGAGAGTGGGTGAGATGTTATCAACAAATTTTGTTGAAAATAAGAAAAAGTTTTGGAGTGAGATTAACAAGTTAAGAAAGCCTAGAGAACAAATGGATTTGTCAGTTAAAAATAGGAGAGGAGAGTTATTAAATGGAGAGTTAGAGGTATTGGGAAGATGGAGGGAATATTTTGAGGAATTGTTAAATGTTGATGAAGATAGGGAAGCTGTGATTTCGTGTATAGGACAAGGAGGAATAACATCTTGTAGGAGTGAGGAAGAGCCAGTTGTGAGTGTGGGGGAAGTTCGTGAGGCAGTAGGTAAAATGAAAGGGGGTAAGGCAGCCGGGATTGATGGGATAAAGATAGAAATGTTAAAAGCAGGTGGGGATATAGTTTTGGAGTGGTTGGTGCAATTATTTAATAAATGTATGGAAGAGGGTAAGGTACCTAGGGATTGGCAGAGAGCATGCATAGTTCCTTTGTATAAAGGCAAAGGGGATAAAAGAGAGTGCAAAAATTATAGGGGGATAAGTCTGCTGAGTATACCTGGTAAAGTGTATGGTAGAGTTATTATTGAAAGAATTAAGAGTAAGACGGAGAATAGGATAGCAGATGAACAAGGAGGCTTTAGGAAAGGTAGGGGGTGTGTGGATCAGGTGTTTACAGTGAAACATATAAGTGAACAGTATTTAGATAAGGCTAAAGAGGTCTTTGTGGCATTTATGGATTTGGAAAAGGCATATGACAGGGTGGGTAGGGGGGCAATGTGGCAGATGTTGCAAGTGTATGGTGTAGGAGGTAGGTTACTGAAAGCAGTGAAGAGTTTTTACGAGGATAGTGAGGCTCAAGTTAGAGTATGTAGGAAAGAGGGAAATTTTTTCCCAGTAAAAATAGGCCTTAGACAAGGATGTGTGATGTCACCGTGGTTGTTTAATATATTTATAGATGGGGTTGTAAGAGAAGTAAATGCGAGGGTCTTGGCAAGAGGCGTGGAGTTAAAAGATAAAGAATCACACACAAAGTGGGAGTTGTCACAGCTGCTCTTTGCTGATGACACTGTGCTCTTGGGAGATTCTGAAGAGAAGTTGCAGAGATTGGTGGATGAATTTGGTAGGGTGTGCAAAAGAAGAAAATTAAAGGTGAATACAGGAAAGAGTAAGGTTATGAGGATAACAAAAAGATTAGGTGATGAAAGATTGAATATCAGATTGGAGGGAGAGAGTATGGAGGAGGTGAATGTATTCAGATATTTGGGAGTGGACGTGTCAGCGGATGGGTCTATGAAAGATGAGGTGAATCATAGAATTGATGAGGGAAAAAGAGTGAGTGGTGCACTTAGGAGTCTGTGGAGACAAAGAACTTTGTCCTTGGAGGCAAAGAGGGGAATGTATGAGAGTATAGTTTTACCAACGCTCTTATATGGGTGTGAAGCATGGGTGATGAATGTTGCAGCGAGGAGAAGGCTGGAGGCAGTGGAGATGTCATGTCTGAGGGCAATGTGTGGTGTGAATATAATGCAGAGAATTCGTAGTTTGGAAGTTAGGAGGAGGTGCGGGATTACCAAAACTGTTGTCCAGAGGGCTGAGGAAGGGTTGTTGAGGTGGTTCGGACATGTAGAGAGAATGGAGCGAAACAGAATGACTTCAAGAGTGTATCAGTCTGTAGTGGAAGGAAGGCGGGGTAGGGGTCGGCCTAGGAAAGGTTGGAGGGAGGGGGTAAAGGAGGTTTTGTGTGCGAGGGGCTTGGACTTCCAGCAGGCATGCGTGAGCGTGTTTGATAGGAGTGAATGGAGACAAATGGTTTTTAATACTTGACGTGCTGTTGGAGTGTGAGCAAAGTAACATTTATGAAGGGGTTCAGGGAAACCGGCAGGCCGGACTTGAGTCCTGGAGATGGGAAGTACAGTGCCTGCACTCTGAAGGAGGGGTGTTAATGTTGCAGTTTAAAAACTGTAGTGTAAAGCACCCTTCTGGCAAGACAGTGATGGAGTGAATGATGGTGAAAGTTTTTCTTTTTCGGGCCACCCTGCCTTGGTGGGAATCGGCCAGTGTGATAATAAAATAAAATAAATATATATAAATATATATATATATATATATATATATATATATATATATATATATATATATATATATATATATATATATATATATATATATACATATATATATATATATATATATATATATATATATATATATATATATATATATATATATATATATATATATATATGTCGTGGCGAATAGGCAGATTATTATTATAATCAAGGGGGAAGCGCTAAACCCGGAGGATTATACAGCGCCTGGGGGGGGATGTGGAAGGCATTCAGGCTTAATTCGGGGAACTGGAGCACAGATCCAATTCCCTAAATCAAGAGCCCCTCACCAACATCAAGGAACCTTCCTTGAGGGGTCCGAATAGGCAGAACTTGCGATCTTGGCTTAAATAGCAACGTTCATCTTGCCATATAGGACAAGTGAAAATTTGTGTATGCAATAATTTCGCCAAAATCATTCTGAACCTAACGAAAAAAATATATTTCACTGTATTTGTTTAGTATTAAATTATTGTAAACAAATCTAAAATATATTTAGTTAGGTTAGGCTAAAATAAATTGTTCTTGTTATAATAAGGTTAGGTAAGTTTTCTAAGATTCTTATGGCGCAAAATTAAAATTTTTTACATTAACAGTAATGAAAAAAAATATATCTTTAAACGTATAAGAGAAATTTTTAGAAAGGACTTAATTTTAAATGAGTTCTTGCTAATTGACCAGTTTTACATATTCGGCACGACATATATATATATATATATATATATATATATATATATATATATATATATATATATATATATATATATAGTTATATATATAATGGGGTCCAACTCTGGTGTAAATTGTGGGACCCATAGCCTCGGAGAAGTGGATAAAAAGGCTTCAAGGAAGAATATTTGGATTTCTTTCTGAAGCCGTTTGAATATTCCACTTCCCCTACCACCCCATCTTTTAATATATTTTTTTTTACCAATAGGAATATTTTATTACATAATATGGTACAGAAGATTTAAGAGATACATTGTTGATATAAAGGTGGCATATAAGGTACATGTTGTTACGTGTGTATCACCGATTATAAGGCGAAAATCTCATCCAGCTCCTCAGAGCTGGGGCGTGTGCCCAAAATGCAGCAGGCATTACCCCTTTGAACAGCCGCACTGAGCCGCTGGAACAGAAAACTAGCTGCCCTGGGATCCCTAGTTACCCTGATGAGTCTTTTTCCCAGCTCCTTAAGGAAATTAGATGCACTATTTCCCCATGAGCCAAGTGTCTCTAAGCCTATGGGAACAAACATGTAATGATGGGCAAGTTCTCCATATTTTCTAGACTTTTGGGACTCCCTGAAGCTGGCAGCTGCCCCTCCTTCCTCCCTGGTGTATTGGAGATAGGTATCAGCCAAGGTAGATGCACATGTATAGTCCCACACCACCTGCTTCCCATCTGTCCAGGCTTGAAGGGTGATACCATCTGGACGCTTCTGGCTGCCATCAGATCTGCATAGTTGGGGTGGCTCCCTTACTGCTGGGCATCCAGGTGTTGTGAGGCTCCTCTTGATAATGTTAACCTCCTCATGTCTTGCAATCTTTCCCTCGGATTTACGGCACACAAGACCATGGTACCCGAATCGGTCTGCTGCTTCACTGCCACAAATACACTTGTGTTCGGCGAGAATAGGGGCGGCAAGTCGAAGGGCAACACCGATGCGGATGGTCTGTGGGTCGAGGCGTGTGCCAAGGCTGGAGTTGGGAACAGCCAACAGAAAGTCCCCAGCATGAGGGGCTCTCACTGCCAGGAGGCGGGCTCTATCCTTCCCTGACACACTCTGAAGCATTGTTGAGGCAATATTTTCCACTATTGGACCATCCCAGTGCGATTGTTTATAGTTGTTGGGGGGAGCAGGTCTGGTTTCAGAGCCCGTTAGATTATCCCAGATCATTGCTCCGTCAATGAATTTTTGGTCCTGGACTCCAATCTTGTCCCTAAGATGTTCAGGGAGAATCGCTGCTACAAGCTCTCTGGATGCAATACACGAGGACAGAAAAGCAGGTAACGCAATCTGTGATGACTTGCGGACACCAATGCCTCCTAGTCTGGAAGTGTAGCTTGGTTCCACTGCCCGTCTTCTAGAGTAAGGTTAAGTACTTTCGTAAAAATCTGCCTCAGAATACTGTCATATTCGTGCAGTATAGGGTTATCATATGAAGGTGCACATCTTAGGAAATATGTCAACCTGGGCAGACTCAAGCACTTTGTGAGAAGGTACAAGGCATCGTGGGTGTCCAGATTGCCTATTCGTTGTTCCATTCTCCTTAACTCTTCCAATTTCTTCCTGAGAATTGTATATATATGAGAGAGAGAGAGAGAGAGAGAGAGAGAGAGAGAGAGAGAGAGAGAGAGAGAGAGAGAGAGAGAGAGAGAGAGAGAGAGAGAGAGAGAGAGGGGGGAGACATACAGAGATGGACGTGACTATGCACCAGATATACAGACAGAAACACTCAACTAATCCATTTTCAATTACACATTTTTCCCTCAAAGTTTAAATTAAACTAAAGTTGCTTGAAAATTGGCTGGTGTCGCTGGCGGCTACCTGCCACACCTCGACGACTGACGTGCACCACCTGGTAATGATCACCACAACGAGGCCTTACTGGATGCTCTCACTCATGCCTTCACGCAGCCACGCTTCCATCTTCACACTGAGAAACTATGTTCGCCGAAAATGCTTTGCATATGTTGTTGCTTTATTCGTCAGGAAAGAGAACAAATGTTTCATGAGACAGATCTTAATCATAAGATCAACCGCATAATCAGGGGTTTCCCTCTTTATTAAGTGCCATCAATTTTGTAAAAAATATGTATCATGTGGTAATAAAGTATTAATAATTTTTCTTATTGCTTGCACAGATTTTTTTTTACGTGGTTACGTCCAAGCCTGGAGTTTTAATAAAGGGTTAACTGTACACAATTTTCTTCTCACTGTGTTGTCTTCCACCATCGTTCTTGCTTGCTGATCACACTGTATCTACATTGAGCTTATCCGGTTTCATATTACGTATGGTATACAATACCACAGGTTAATCAATAAAACATAGGGGCAACACTTAGGTATCTTTATTATGAAAACGTGTTGCCTGCCCAGCAGACTTCTTTAATAAAATAAAGGCGATTAAAAGACTGCAGATAGTAGAGGTAATTTTGAGGTTATCAGTCCCTCATCCTGGATCACACGATATAGACAGCGTTCACAAACAGAGCTGATCACAGCCACCGTGTGAACACTGAGTATACACACCAAGAACACCACATCTCTCAGTGTTTATACAGAGATCTTAAACTATCCTTAATGTTGGTAGTCAGGCGGATTTCACTCTTAATGATGCTCTTGCAGCAGCCGGACTCTCAAGAGCGCGCATTAACACGTGATGAACGCGCTGCGTTGTATTGAATTTGCTTGAAACCTCCATTATATATTAAATCATCTCCCCCTTCAGGGGAAGTGCCTTCATGCTAGCGAAGAGTTCTACAGTCTGAAGAACTGGAGCTACCCATTCCTTCCTCAGATCAAACCAGATTACCCTTCACTTCCAGACGCTGCATGACTCCAGTGGGTTCATCCCTTCATAATTATCATGGTGATAATAATGACATTATAAAAACGACGACAACAGCAATAATATAACCGTGAGGTTGACCCACACGAAGGACGAAGTCTCTACCACCACTCCGTGCACTGCTTGACATTCAGGGACGGAGGATCGAGTCTCCACCACCACTCCATGCACTGGTTGACATTCAGGGACGGAGGATCGAGTCTCCACCACCACTCCGTGCACTGCTTGACATTCAGGGACGGAGGATCGAGTCTCCACCACCACTCCCTGCACTGCTTGACATTCAGGGACGGAGGATCGAGTCTCCACCACCACTCCCTGCACTGGTTGACATTCAGGGACGGAGGATCAAGTCTCCACCACCACTCCCTGCACTGGTTGACATTCAGGGACGGAGGATCGAGTCTCCACCACCACTCCCTGCACTGGTTGACATTCAGGGACGGAGGATCGAGTCTCCACCACCAATCCATGCACTGGTTGACATTCAGGGACGGATGATCGAGTCTCCACCACCAATCCATGCACTGGTTGACATTCAGGGACGGATGATCGAGTCTCCACCACCAATCCATGCACTGGTTGACATTCAGGGACGGAGGATCGAGTCTCCACCACCAATCCATGCACTGGTTGACATTCAGGGACGGATGATCGAGTCTCCACCGCCAATCCATGCACTGGTTGACATTCAGGGACGGAGGATCGAGTCTCCACCACCAATCCATGCACTGGTTGACATTCAGGGACGGAGGATCAAGTCTCCACCACCACTCCATGCACTGGTTGACATTTAGGGACGGAGGATCGAGTCTCCACCACCACTCCATGCACTGGTTGATATTCAGGGACGGAGGATCGAGTCTCCACCACCAATCCATGCACTGGTTGACATTCAGGGGCGGAGGATCGAGTCTCCACCACCACCACTCCCTGCACTGGTTAACATTCAGGGGCGGAGGATCGAGTCTCCACCACCACTCCCTGCATTGGTTGACATTCAGGGACGGAGGATCGAGTCTCCACCACCACTCCCTGCACTGGTTGACATTCAGGGACGGAGGATCGAGTCTCCACCACAACTCCCTGCACTGGTTGACATTCAGGGACGGAGGATCGAGTCTCCACCACCACCACTCCCTGCACTGGTTAACATTCAGGGGCGGAGGATCGAGTCTCCACCACCACTCCCTGCATTGGTTGACATTCAGGGACGGAGGATCGAGTCTCCACCACCACTTCCTGCACTGGTTGACATTCAGGGACGGAGGATCGAGTCTCCACCACCACTCCCTGCATTGGTTGACATTCAGGGACGGAGGATCGAGTCTCCACCACCACTCCCTGCACTGGTTGACATTCAGGGGCGGAGGATCGAGTCTCCACCACCACTCCCTGCATTGGTTGACATTCAGGGACGGAGGATCGAGTCTCCACCACCACTCCTTGCATTGGTTGACATTCAGGGGCGGAGGATCGAGTCTCCACCACCACTCCCTGCACTGGTTGACATTCAAGGACGGAGGATCGAGTCTCCACCACCACTCCCTGCACTGGTTGACATTCAGGGACGGAGGATCGAGTCTCCACCACAACTCCATGCACTGGTTGACATTCAGGGACGGAGGATCGAGTCTCCACCGCCACTCCATGCACTGCTTGACATTCACGGATATAATCACCAGGCATAGATATACCTCCAAGTGAGCAAATCTCGATGCTAGTGAAGGGTTCTAGATTCGAGGAACTGGAGTCTCCTTTGCCCTCGGAGTGAATGTATATAAAATTTCTTTTAACACGTCAGCCGTCTCCCACCGAGGCAGAGTAACTCAAAAGAAACACTTTCATCATTATTCACACATAATCACTGTCTTTGCGAAGGCACTCAGATACGACAGTATGATCTTAACGGGTTTAGAACTTCCCAATAATAATAATAATAATAATAATAATAATAATAATAATAATAATAATAATAATAATAATAATAAATATTATTATCCATAAAATATATAAGGAATATTTATTGTGATTCTTCATATTTATTATTTGTGAAAGACATACTTTAAGAGTTCTGGTTTGAGACCGAGTCTCGGGGACGATGATTTTAAGAACCACTGATACCAGTTATACAAATGTAATGGTGGTCAGAAAACAGTGTGTTGATGTTGTGGCTGGATGTCTCCCAACATTATCATTGTCACACAAGTCATGTGATAGTCATCAAGTGTGTCACACAACTTATGTGTCATTCATCAAGTGTGTCACACAGTCCATGTGTTATTCATCAAGTGTGTCACGCAAGCCATGTGTTATGTATCAAATGTGTAACACATGATGCTGATGACACCTATTTTACGGGTGACATAAGTCATGACAGCGGTTTTATGCAACGCAGTTGACGAGCTCATGTGCAAAGAGAGAGGGAGAGAGAGAGAGAGAGAGAGAGAGAGAGAGAGAGAGAGAGAGAGAGAGAGAGAGAGAGAGAGAGAGAGAGAGAGAGAGAGAGAGAGAGAGAGAGAGAGAGGACAGAGAGGACAGAGAGAGTCAGTGTTTGTCAACATAGCTGTATCAGCCCACCAGTCTGTGGCTCTTGCAAAAAAAAAAAGAATTAATCAAAACTCTAAAATCAATGTTATCTCATTCCAATATCAAATACCAGAAGGGCTGCTTCAAAATATGCACACTGAAACAGCCCATTGCGAGGGTGGTAAGTAGTAGACGTTGCAAAATACGTACTGGGGAGAACTTTGTCTCCATCTGACTGAGGTGGGTGTAACGAACTTTCTTACCGTAATGAAAACACGCCACGAGACGCACAAGTCTCACCCAGGGGTCAAAATAGCAGACTTCCAGGGCGGTGTTTTGAAGTGTAAAACAGTTAAGAGTTATTACACACATGATAACTCATAAGTAATAATTATTGTCACATACTTACAAGTTTAAAATTGAAGAACAACCTGTAATGATAATTCTATTAGTTAACTGTTAGTGCCAATGAAAAGGCTGCTGGTTCAACGGACTCTGTGACCGAATATGACTAGAAGCGTCCTGAGCACCAGTTCACTTTAGTTACTTAACACACTATGGTAGTTATAATAATAACCTTAATTTTTAAAGGGATGGACCCATAAGCCAGCGGAATGCCTCGGTCTAATCAAAAGCCCCAGCTGCGAGTCATCACATGACTAAGACCCGCGTCAGGGAACACTCGTCCTATTTCCTGACAAACCTCACCTGACACAACGCCCCATCCCCCCCCCCCCACTGCAGCCAACTACTGCGTGGGAAGGGTCCTCATAAAAAGTCCCCAGTTAAATAGGGCAGCATGTCTATCGTGGAAGTCAATGGGACAACGTAAATGTCCAAAGGTTTGAAACCAAATAGACATTGAGGAACATCGGTATCAGCTGGACAGTTATATAACTGAGAGTGAAAGTGATATGACAAGCAAATGCTGACTCTAGGAGTGCAGTGATACAAAATTTCAAACAATGAACACGGGATTCGCGTAAATATAACTTCATGGACAATTAATATCGAGTTAGAAGACAACCATATCAGTTTCCATATGCACAGATGTACATACAGTTCTAATGGCAGCAAGGAAAGCAATAATAAGTCTTGTTTCCATTTAATCTAAGAACAGAAAAGTTGCAATATTCTGTTAAGATAGAATTAGAAGCGACCAACGAGCACATATTGAAGCCGACTGGTTTATGTACCCGTAACACCCGACTGGTTTATGTACCCGTAACACCCGACTGGCTTATGTACCCGTAACACCCGACTGGCTTATGTACCCGTAACACCCGACTGGCTTATGTTTACAAACTGAAATGTGAGATAGGTGAAATATTAAATACAGCAGCTTACGAAAAGACAGTTTCCTCAATTCTTCCATCAGCCACAGGGTCTACAGTCGGCGATCGTTTATTCAGGGTATCGAAGAAGGAGCAAAGGGAAGGCAGCAATAATAATAATAATCATTATATCTTTATTTAATACAAGTACAAGTACATGGTATACAGGCCTAGCTGACATCAATGACATACTACCATATAGAAAGCCGCTTGTTATGCAGAGCATTTCGGGCAAATTAGGTCAGTTTTGTCCCAGGATGCGACCCGCACCAGTCGACTAACTCTCAGATACCCATTTCACTGATGGGTGAACATAGTCAACCGGTGTAAAGAAACACCCCCAATGTTTGTACCCTCGCTGGGAATTGAACCCAGACACTCGCCGTGTGAAGCGAGAGCTTCAGCCACCAGACCACGGGGCACCGTCGCTCCATAGATCGCCAAACCAAATACATGTATATGCATAAAAATGTATATATGTATGTATATATATATATATATATATATATATATATATATATATATATATATATATATATATATATATATATATATATATATATATACATATAATCAATAACAACACTGCGACTAGCCGAGGATTCAAACCCATGTCGTTTATGGCCCGCCTGATGGTGAGCTGAAATCACATCACGCACAATTATATATATATATATATATATATATATATATATATATATATATATATATATATATATATATATATATATATATATATATATATATATATATATATATATATATATATATATATATAATTGTGCGTGATATATATATATATATATATATATATATATATATATATATATATATATATAATTGTGCGTGATATATATATATATATATATATATATATATATATATATATATATATATATATATATATATATATATATATATATATATTATTGTGTGTGTGTGTGTGTGTGTGAATGTAGGAATAACTAAAATTTTCCTAGATCTTCAGTTAAAAGCTGAGGTACGATAAGTACACACAGGGATAATTCAATAAGCATCAAGGTCCTAAGACTTCAATACACTCCATGCCATTATACAGAGAATTTCCAACGAATTCCTAACTGCCTTCAAGAGGGAACCTAACAAGTTCCTGCAAACTGTTTCTGGCCAGTCCAGCGGGTGGTTCCTACCTTGGAATGCGTGCTTCAAACAGCAGCAGCCTGACTGACGAGACTTTGAGCTAGGAGACGGTGTCTGAGCCCGGGCCGCGGAGGCAATGATCCCGGACACTGCCTACAGGCAGACACAAGGTACGTAACTCTCAGTAACACAGTCTCCTTCAATTCAGCATACAAATGACCCCGCACATAGGAGAGAGGAGCTTACGACGACGTTTCGGTACGACTTGGACCGAAAGTCCGACCGAAACGTCGTGGTAAGCTCCTCTCTACTATGTGCAGGTTATTAGTATGTTGTTCCAGTCACGGTATTGTGCCTTTTTGCTCCTCGGTTTGGTTGACTCGTATTTAGCATCTGTTTAGCCCCTCTTAAAAGCTACCAGAAACTTCACATCTATAAAAAATAACCAAAAAAAACGCAAATTTGTTGAAGACAAACATGGTTAATAAGACTGGTTATGGAAAGAATAATTCTAAAAAAAAAAAAAAATGGCTAGATGTTTCAAAACTTTACTGAAGTATCGGGAAAAACTCCAAGTAAGCTTTTAAGATCTCTATGCTCGTAACTATCCAATAACTCTTTTGCAAATCTACTGAAAAAATTTAGTTTAAAGATGATTATGAAAATTTCCATGAACTATTGGGGAACTCTGAAGATACCCAGGGACGCCAGATGTCTATCGAATGTGGAGGTTTAGGCAGGTGTAGTGATAGGTGTAACGAATGGAGGTGATGGTGGTGTAGTGACAGGTGTAGTGAGTGGTAATGGTGTAGTGACAGGTGTAGTGAGTGGTGGTGGTGTAGTGACAGGTGTAGTGAGTGGTAGTGGTGTAGTGAGTGGTGGTGGTGTAGTGAGTGGTAGTGGTGTAGTCACAGGTGTAGAGAGTGGTGGTCGTATAGTAACAGGTGTAGTGACTGGTGGTGGTGTAGTGAGTGAAGGTGGTAGTGGTGGTGGTGCAGATGCTAGGGGCAGAGCTGCGGGTGCTGCAACTCTCCACATTCAGGAATGTGAAGCCTGGCCACCGCACGCTTTCATCTGGCCCTCCTTGAGCGCATGCTGCTGCTTGTGCAACGCACTCACACCATGATGGATAGCACGAGACTTTCATATTGCACGGCTACCTCGATGTGAGAGATATTATTATCATATGATAGGTAACTACTGAATCAGTAGGGGCATACAGTCTGGGGAATGAGAGAATTATTTTGATCCGAAGAAAGGAAGAGTAGCTTTGTTTCCTGGGCTCAAAGACCCTTTACCAACATCAAGGTACGCCTCTTCTCCCTCCCGTCCCTTGAAGGGTTGTCAATTATAAGTCAACCATTATGGTGGGAAAATCATGTCTAAGAGAACACAGACACGAGCCAGTGTTCTGAGAAGACATTCTTCAAGTTATGAATTCTGGAGGAATTTTAATCCAAGATGACTCAAAAAAGAACAAAGCATTGTAGCTTATTTAATATTAGGGTCTTGCTGGTCATCCCCTAAGATGTAACCACAACTTCCACCTAGGAGGCCTGGTCACAGACCGGGCCGCGGGGGCGTTGACCCCCGGAACTCTGTCCAGGTAAATTTCAGGTAACTCCTAGGTACCTATTTGCTGATAGGTTAGCAGGAGAAGCAGGTGCAAGAAGACTTGCCCATTAGTTTCAACTCACCTTGGAATCAAACCTGTGGCCTATAATCTGGCTTCACGGAAGATCAAACCCAGGCCTATTAGTTGTGAGCTAGTCCTCTACCATTAACCTAATATCCGCCAATTTTTTTACATATACATAAATTAAATCCACAGGTTAAGAGCCGTTATCCTACCTCAGTTCATTGCAAAGCCCAGCCTATCACCTGTATACTACCGCCCCTTGGGATGCCACTAACAGCAGTCTACCAACACCCAGGTACCTACTTAGTGCTAGGTGAGCATAGGCAACAGGTGTAAGGCAACATGTCCAACGTTGAAGACGTGAAAATAAATGGTATAAAATACCGACACAATGGAAATATAAACACATATGCAGTTTAATGTGATCCTTTATTGACAACGTTTCACCCATACAGTGGGCTTTTTCAAGTCACAAACAGATCTACCTGGGGTGGAAGTATTCCAAACATGACTATAAATACTCCCGTACTTCCACCCCAGGTAGATCTGTGTGTGACTTGAAAAAGCCCACTGTATGGGTGAAACGTTGTCAATAAAGGATCACATTAAACTGCATATGTGTTTATGTTTCCGTTGAAGACGTGACAACCACACTCTTCTCTCTGATAACTTTTCGCAAGCATCACCTTGTTTTTTTATCACTTTAGGAAGTCCGTAATGCTTTAAATATGATTAACGATAGGGCCTATTATGACAACCAATAACTACGATAAACTATATAGTTTGTAGATGAATGGTTCAGAGAACCGACATGTTGATAAATTAGACACATGTGCAACTCTTCGGTATCTTTATTGAGGAGACGTTTCGCCACACAGTGGCTTCATCAGTTGTGATGAATGGTTTGAAAAACCGACAAGTTGAAGATTGAGACACTTATGCAGCATATGGAAATCTTTATTCAGGAAACGTTTCGCCACACAGTGGCTTCATCAGTCCAATACAAAGAGGAAGGCGTAAGGAGAGGAGGAGAATGAGGTAATCAGTCCCTCAACCTGGAGTCGATGTGTTCAGTCCATCAATCTTGTAGAATGTACAGCATAGGGCCGTAGACGTGGCTTATATACTGTAGTGAGGTGACGTGAAGCAGATGGAGGCGGGGTCATAGTGGTACCATCCACTAGTCGAAGTAGGTCTTCGTCCAAAGGTTGAACAAGTGTTGAAGAATTCTTTGTAACAAGATCCCATGATGCTGCAGTGTCCGACAGTTGTGATGAATGGTTTGAAAAACCGACAAGTTGAAGATTGAGACACTTATGCAGCATATGGAAATCTTTATTCAGGAAACGTTTCGCCACACAGTGGCTCCAGGTTGAGGGACTGATTACCTCATTCTCCTCCTCTCCTTACGCCTTCCTCTTTGTATTGGACTGATGAAGCCACTGTGTGGCGAAACGTTTCCTGAATAAAGATTTCCATATGCTGCATAAGTGTCTCAATCTTCGGCTTCATCAGTCCATACGTAGGAGAAACTTGAAGAATAGGAGGAGAATGAGGTGATCAGTAACCTCAACCTTGAGTCGATGTGTTCAGTCCATCAATCTTGAATAGAATACGGCATATGAGCGGAGAAGCAGCTTATAAACCGTATGGCAGGAGAGGTGCAGCAGTCATAGGTGGTGTCACATTTGTTCAATGTGGAAGTAGGTCGTGCCCAAGAATTACGGTTTATAAGCTGCTTCTCCGCTCATATGCCGTATTCTATTCAAGATTGATGGACTGAACACATCGACTCAAGGTTGAGGGACTGATTACCTCATTCTCCTCCTGTTCTTCAAGTTTCTCCTACGTATGGACTGATGAAGCCACTGTGTGGCGAAACGTTTCCTCAATAAAGATACCCAAGAGTTGCACATGTGTCTAATTTATCAAACTATATAGTGTTTGTGTTTAAAACAAATTAATTAACTGTAAGCGATCAAAAATATTTTGTAAAAACCTCGCATTTCTAAACATGTGAATTATCGGATGTAACCAATATCGCCGACCAGGCAATTGATGTAAAGTAAAAGGACACAAGTGCAACTAATTTGACACTTTATTGTGGCAACGTTTCGCTCTCCAGGAGCTTTGTCAAGCCTTTACAACCAATACATGGACACAGAGGGTATATATAGGCTTAGAGTGAGGTGTATTGCTAGTGGTGGTAGTAGTAGTAGTAGTGATATAAGTTGTAGTAGTAGTAGTGATACAATATGGTAGAACAATTAACTTGCACATGAGTGAAAGGATATAACATCTATTACTTGGGTAGTATAAAAATAATAGGTTAGACAAATATTTCTATTGAAGGTTGAATTAGAAAAGGCCTGTTTCAGTGTTCATCCTCTGTAATGTGCTTGTGTAGCATTAGCAGGAGAGACTATGTGATGGCAGGGTTTACTGTTTTCAGGAGGATTCTTGCTAAAACTTCAGAGATGGTGAAGCTGCCTTTGTTTTGTTTAATTGTATTAGAAACAGCGATTGGTGATGATTCAAGGCACTTGCGTCTGCGGAAATTAGTTTCTTTGATCACTAATTGGGTGTCCCTGAATTTCATGAAAAATTCCACCAATCATCTCATGAAAGTGATATCACAAAAACACACTATAGGAACCTGGATGTTAACCGACTCTTGTGGGTAGCATCCTGGGGTGTGGTAGTATATACCTTAAATATGGCTGGGTTTGGAACTGATCTGACGTAGACGAATTACTTAAGTCTGTACATTCAGTGATGGAAACAAAATGACACTATAAGCTTGAAGCCTATTCATAACGAAATTTTAACTGTAAGATTTCATCTGATTTCTTTTGCTCATGTAAATTAACTCACCTTTATATGCATCACATTTTACTATGATGGATTTTTTTCATGGAATCTCAGGCGAATTTAGAATGATTACATATTATAATTAGTCGTTTACCACACATGAGTATCGTACTTGACTTGGATGATATGTAATCGTAACTTTTATACCATTATGTGATAGCAACGATAATGAAATTCTTTCAGTTTATAACCGCTCCGCCAGTGTTGTCTTGGCCGAGGTTGTTGTGCCGAGACTGCGGGAGCTCAGGAATACATTGTTTTTTCAACGTCTTCTTATCTCTATGAACTCCTAAATAAGATTACCAATGAAATAATCCACAATTCGTATCATCTTAGTTATCGCTTGAATAACATCCACAGCAATATATACCAAAGTCTGTTTTATTCTAATATAAAAAAATCATGGTATTCAAAGAATACAGTTTGTCCTTACATACTAAAATAACGTACTAAGTATGATAATGAAAATAAATTTTTATTTAACAATGTCGTACGTATATTTATGCTACTATGTGCACAATGAAAGCCAAGATACGTCTAAATATACATATGAAAAAAAATGGGACCTACAAACAGCATTATCGGATATCAGCGGTTTTATTTATGATAAACAGAACTGTGCTCGACAAGCCAACGACATCATATATGAACATCAAAATGGTATACAATACCGACAGGTTGTTAGGTAAGACACATATGCAACAGATAGTTCCTGACTATGGAACTGAACTTCTCCAGGCCGAGGGACTGACAACCTCAAATTTACGACTTTAAGGGTGATGCATTACGTCTTCACATCTCTACTGTTCTGCCTACTTTCTGTATTCGACTGAGCTTTGTATTTCGGAATAAAGTTGTCTAACATATGATAAACATCATATATGTAAAGTTGCAACTAATCAAGTGGCTTTCGATTTATCAAGCCATGATAAAGTTTTATCAAGCTTGATAAAGCTCCTGGAGAGCGAAACGTTGCCACAATAAAATGTCACATTAGTTGCACTTGTGTCCTTTTACTTTACATATTGTCGGTAATTCTACCAACTTTATTACATCATATATACTGCGATGTCTTCTTATCATGAGGACGGAATGAAGAAAACGGAGTAGCGCTATAAAATCAATTCTAAGACGTAAAATTTTGGCATACTGAGAAAATTTCTAGAGTAATTATCTAATCTTAACTTAATTACAAAACCCCTCACATAATTTAGCCGTACTCTTATTTGTGTAAATATACAATGTAACTCATTTTTAATCTTATTTATATATAGTAGTTAAATACATATTTTTATTTCCCAGGAAACTAGTTACACTAATATTTATATATTTTTAGGGAACCAGAATCTAGGCTGTAGCTGCCTGGCGTAGTTACATTTTTAAGTATGCTGTATCACCGATGCTTATCAGATAACATTAAAATAACACTGGTAGAAGTCCTGAGCAGTTACACTGCGCTGAATATTTCAATTACAATGAATAATGCCAGGCAGGGCAAGTACGTCATTGGGAGGCTAGGCCACACACTGTTCTTATATTGTGGGAAATTTTCAACAAAATATTTAGATGCACAGAATTTAAATACAATGTGACTCTGCATATATACAGTGTTTAACATCGTAAATTTGCATATATATACAATATTTAACAATGTGAATTTATTATGTATAATGTACTTTCACAACAAACTTTCTGTGGATTCCTCAGCCGCCACTTGGTGATCCTTTATTTTAAACAGGGGTTGGAAGTCCAGTTCCTGTACGGCAGGTTACAATGTTTATATGCGTCTTTATACACGCCAGCAGATGCTTAATCACTGAGCGAGTGATTAATACCCGCGTGTGGAGACTTTGACTATTTCCTGACGAACAAAACACCACCACAGGCTAACTTTCGACGCACACACTTTATCATGATTGAGGATACCTTACGCTTCTTAGGAGATAAACGAAGGTTGATATAAGAAAAGATTGCATAGCTACTGCACAATTAAATGGGATTATTACATTCACAGTGAAGAGCTCAACATACAAGGGTCATACAGCACCTGGAGTAATCAGATTTAATTCAAGAAAGGGTGGCTCTAATACACTGGATTAAGAGCCCTTCACCAGCATTAAAGCACCCAGCTTGAAGGGTGCTTTGATACGGATAGGAGAGGAGAGCCAGCATGCTTACCTAATATGCATCATCCTTCAGCGAGTGTCTCGACGCTGGTGAAGCGATCCTTCAATGGGCGTCTTGACGCCGGTGAAGCGCTCTTAATCCAAGGAATTAGAGTTTTCCCTCTTTTCCTTGGATCGAGCTCGATTATTTTTTTCCAGGAGGCTGTATGACCTTTACGAATTCAGTGCTTCAACATGAATAATAATAATTATATAATCTCTTCTGGCATTAACTTTTGGCTTAGACAAAAATCTGGACAATTACAAACTTTAGCAGCAAATCCTGAGACGTAGGTTATCAGAGGTGTGGTTATAAGGATGTAATATCGAGACTAAGACCAAAAAGGCTTGTTAAGAAAATTTAGCTATTACATGATGGTGTAAAAGTTACAAATATCATAGGCGCGGCAACAGACATATGAGTTAAACGAAATGATATACGAATATTAAGCAATATAGTTTAATTCAAGAAATAAGAGTATTTTTTAAAGTGCTTAAATATTCAACAATTATATACACAGTCTTACAAGTTCACAAACAATTCAATAGATACTGTAAGTATATTTTTAAAGTATCGAAGAAAGGATCGAGATTCTAAACCTCTTATCTCCCTCTTGCGTTGCTGATGATCCACACGGATTTACGGCTTCATATAAAATTAATATACAATATTATTTAATGTAGATGAGGTGGATCAACTCAATATTTGCCTTCCCTTCCTTCCTCAAGGTAAACAATAAAATTATGTAAATTATTATGTATATACTTCTCAGTTCGAAGTTATATTACCAAGAGATGGTATATATTAGGAAGGTATACTGGATATCTCCCTAATAGTAGGGTGTCTCGTGGCCTGGTAGGAAAGGCTCTTACTTCACACGCTGAGGGGTCCGGGTTCGATTTCCGGCAAGAGTGAAAACATTGGGCGTGTTTTCTTACAACTGTTGTCCATGTTCATCCACCAGTAAAAATGGGCACCTGGGTGTTAGTGGACTGGTGTGGGTCGCATCCTGGGACAAAACTGACCTAATTTGCAGGAAATGCTCTTCATAACAAGAGGCTTTATATATAGTAGTATGTCACTGATGTCAGCTAGGACTGTATACCTTGTGCATGTAATTGTAGAAATGAAGATATTACAGTATTAGTATTATAAAGTATCCATGATTGGTGGTGTAGGTGTTACTTGAAGTCTAAATGACCCTCGAGTAGTAGGAGGCTTAAGCCAACCTCTCACTGTATATACACTGAGAATTTACTTTAATCCCCATTTTATGTTCTTAACCCTAACCCCCAACTAACACAAGAATGTATGAAATGAGAGAGAGAGAGAAAGAGAGAGAGAGAGATCGCAATAACTCCAACTGAGAAGAGCAATAAGTAGCATTCGTGCAAAAGTAACGAGAATTTAATTGAGATAAAGTGAAGCGTGTGAACATAAAGCGGGATTAGACATGGTAATGAGAATGGAGAACAGATGTTGATACTGGGTGAATTAATGTGACAGCTACAAGATGTATGCTTAACAGTTACGTAAAGGTAATACTAACATGAAAGATATACTAAAATTAATACTAATTGTTAATTTTAGAATAATTATTATTTTTAATAATAATAATATTATTATTATTTTAACTTTCACAATGCAGATACGTGGAACCAAGTTGTGCACATTTTTTGTTAATCTCTAAAAGCGAATGGTGAGGCTCAGATTAAATTATGTAGCAGAGGGATTACTGCCCAGTAAAAGTGGGCGCTAGACATGGATATCTGAAGTCACCATGGTTTTCTAACATATAGAAAAGGTTGAAAAAAAGTAAATGCTAGATCTAGTGTTTGGGAGAGGTTTTTGATTAGCAGATAACGAATTTGATACATGATTCGTTTGAGAGATTCTGAAGAGAAGTTGCAAAGAGTGGTGGAAGAATTTTGGACGAGATATAAAAAGAAATAAAACGTGTGTACATCGATGATGAGGGTAACAACAACAAAAAATCTTAACATTAATTGCATCGATATCAGTTCTTTGATAATGTGAGAAATCACGAAAGCGCTTGGAATTTCACTATTTTTCACAGTTGTTTATATATATTTATATATATATATATATATATATATATATATATATATATATATATATATATATATATATATATATATATATATATATATGCAAAACAACCACTCTGAAAGAATAGAGAAATTCCAAGCGCTTTCGTGACTACTCACATTATCAAGGAACTATGATAATGTGAGTAGTCACGAAAGCGATTGGAATTTCTCTATTCTTTCAGAGTGGTTGTTTTGCATATATATATATATATATATATATATATATATATATATATATATATATATATATATATATATATATATATATATATATATATATATAATAGTATGTATGGCAAGGCCAAGAATGAATTATACCATAATTATGACAGGAGTATACACAAGCCTTCAGACAGTGGTTATGGTATGTGTTCTCAGGTAGGCACAAGAAGCACCATTTATATATCATTGTTGGCACCTAGTGTGTGAACACGATAAAAAAAATAATGGAATGCAATGAAAAGTTTGTGTAAGCCTACCAAACAGACGCAGAGAGCTGTGAAGATCCCACTAAAGTTCCGAAGAAACCAGCAAAAGTTTGGAAAATTGCAAACTGTGTGTCACCTCAGGGAAGAAATGTTCCGTCTTTGATGTCATTATATCCCGCAGCTGCAATAATAACTTGTGTTGACAGTTGATGGTAATGATGCACTCTCATTAGCCATGGTGATTACTGATTATAATTTACCTGTGCCCAAGATCTGACAAAGACAAAATTAAAGAGGGGTTGAGGTCTTACTTGGAAGTTGACTCACTCAACACTAGTGTTTATCAACACTATATCTCTTGGCTCAGGCAACATTTTATAAATTCAGTATAAACGTTATGCAACGGGGCATTACATTCCGTAACATCTTGTTTAGATGAAATACATCTTCCGCAACAGCTAAGTACTGATAAAAAATTTGTGCCATATAAATAAATAAAATTATAAATATAAACCTAAGAAAGCTACCGGTGAGGATTTTTAAACTGTGTTCATGATTGTACCCGTGGCTTTGTTGCTTCTTCATTATCTCTAACTATGTATATATATATAGAGAGAGAGAGAAAGAGAGAGACAGCTATAATAGCATAACCACTACAGTATTTCATATTTGAGCCAGTATCATTGCCTCTCCAGCTGGAAGAGGTCGTGTTATATAATGTTACTGGCTCAAAGTCTTTGTTAATAGCGGCTTTCAGTACATATTTTTCGTTAATGGTCCACTGAAAATAAATCTATTAATAATTTTAACTGTAACACGAGGCAGCATTTGTTTAGGAGAGTGATATTTATTATTATTATTATTATTATTATTATTGTATTAATAAGGAAATGCTAAACGAACAAGAATCGTCCAAAGCCTGGGGAATGCAGGAGAGAGTAATTCCAATTCCTTGGTTCATGAGCTCTTCAGGAGCATGAAGGCACTCCATTTGAAGGGATAAGTGACATACAAAGACACAGGTTAACTCACCCGCATCATTGGCAGTGTCGGATATGAAGGGTTTGGTCTCTCTAGGCTTATTTTCGTCGTCGTTGTCGTTGTCGTCTTCGTCTTCGTCCTCTTCAGGTAGCGCTCTGTTCTTCGGGGAGAGGCCTGCTGGGGGCGGCCTACTAGGGGAGAAGAACACGAAGTCGTCCTGGTGGGTGGTACCACTCGGAGTGCGCCACTGTCCGGAGGTCCTTGACCCCGAAGACCTCTTTCCCGGTCTGGAGGGCCGAACGTTCCTGGAGGGCCTGCTGGCTCCGCTGGGACGACCGTTCACCCTTTGTGACGTGTTAGGCACAGTATCCATGGCGTCTAGACTCTGAGTCATTTTGCGGTTTAGGTTTGACGAGTCGGGGGTGCTGGTGGACTGTGGCGTGTAGCTGTTGCGTGTGGGCACGTAGGTGCGAGGCTCTCCTCGGGCACGGTGGTAGGGGTCTTGGTCCAAGTGCCACATGCGGGGCCCTTCGCTGCCCATGGTCCTCTACCGACAGCAAGTTACTGAGTCACCCGTGGCTCCTTGGGCATGGCACTCTTAATACTCAGCGAGTATTCATTGCTTTACACGGACACATGGACTGACACGGTACTATAGCGCACTTCAAGGTCCAGGCATATATCTCAGTCTCTTTTCTTACTACAATATACACCGGCTTGTAATACTTGAGTTAACTCTTCCATTAACACTGTATTCTGTAATATCTGTGAAATAAGCCATCGTTAGCTTTATTTGGAGAAACATTTGAATCGTAGTGTCCGAACATTTCTGGTAAGACAACTGTTAAATGAATGATGGTGAATGTGTTTCCTTCTCTGGGTCTTCCTACTTTTGTGGGAAACGATAAAGGTGATGCAAAAAAAATATATATTTTTTAAAGCCACTACAGAGTCATCCAATTTTTTTTATCAATATTTTACAAGTCTACAGAAAATTGTACTGTCATAGTATGGGGAACTGTAAAAAATGAGGTCTGATCTATAGACGGGGAGGGTCGCTCTAATTGGATCAAGAGCCCTTACTTAGCATCATGAACTCTCTTCCTGAACGGCGCAAGAACCTGTAATTCTAGACTTTCAGAACTAATGCATCGTTGTGAGGTAACTGACATAGCTCAGTGGTAAGAGTCGAGGTTCGTCAGACGGTCTGCTAGAAACAAATCTGTATAACTCATATGGGTTTAGCGTTTGTTTTAATATAATTATTTGTTTTTGTGACTCAGGAAAATAAACACAAAATCAGTAAGGAGCCTAAGCTTAATGTGTAACCCTTGCCATAACACAAGTATATGTGAGTAATGCAACATATACACTATTACGTTTTGTATAGTGGAGTGAGAGAGAGAGAGAGAGAGAGAGAGAGAGAGAGAGAGAGAGAGAGAGAGAGAGAGAGAGAGAGATAGGATGAGGGTGTAAACCCATTAGCTTATATTAAGTAATTACTCAGGCAAGCCCTCCCATTCAGAGGTTATTAAGCTCCACCAGTACCCAAAATATTATCACTTGTAACTTTAACGCTGTTTGTACTTCATGTAAAACAAGAACAACAAGAATGACACACGTGTTTATGATATACTGCATTACAAGACCTAGATAAAATGAGTGCTTATGCTGTAGTGAGGTACAATAACAAGAATAACATGTGTTTATGTCGTACTGTATTATACGAACAAGACCAGTAAAAGCGCTTTGGTGTACCATTGTTGGTTCCGTATTGTACAAAAACAAAAACCAGTGTTGGTTCCGGTACTGTACAAGAACAACACCAGCGTTGGTTCAGGTACTGTACAATAACAACACCAATGTTGGCCCAGGCACTGTATTAGAACAAAACCAGTGTTGGTTCAGGTACTGTACAAGAACAAAAATCAATGGTGTTCCGGTACGTTACAAGAACAACACCAGTGTTGATTCAGATACTGTACGAGAACAACAGGCGCCGTATAAAAACACCGCCACCACTCTTACTGCATTACACAAGCACTCTTAACCCGACAAACACCAACACTCTCAAGTGCAGCAAAGAATGACATGTAAATTCTGTTTCAGCCTCCAGGGAGACCACAGACGATGGTAGCGTTGGTATCCCACTTCCTACGAACTGACAATTCGTCACCTCCCACTACACGTACCAATGCCTCACATGATCAACATATTTTACTCGAGTTATCCATGCTATTTACTTATCACGAGTATATTTGTAGGGAAGCAAATACTTAAAACAGTGCCTGGAGAAAGGCGCGTAATCAGGTTCAATTCAAGAAAGGGGATGCCATCTTCAATTCCTTAGAATAAGAATCCCTCAGTAGCATCCACACTGCTGAAGAGGAATGGCAGGGGGAGTAGTAAGAGGATCCGAAGAAAAACACGAGGAGCAGGAGGAACAGCGTGAAAAATAAACAGGAACATAAAAACAGCGAATGAATGAGAAGGCGCAATAGGATGATGATGAGAAGGAAGAGGAAAAGAGAAAAGACAGGCATGGAAGAAAAAGGACAGGAGAGATGGTACCTGGAGGCCTTCTTTACAAAGCTGCTCAATCATGCAGAAGCCGCTAACGGAGGAGCAACCAATGAAGCTGAGGTAACAAGCTCAGACGAAAGGGAGCCGGAAAGAGAAATGAGAAAGAGTACAAGAATAACAGAGGACGCAAATCCAGTTAGTATGCAGAGATGCTAGAAAGAGCAAGTTATGTTGGGTTCTGGCAAGATTCGTCAGGAAAAAGGACAAGCATTTCCTGACGCGGGTCTTAGTCATATGATGACCCCACCACTGGAACTTTTGGTCATCACACCGAGGCCTTACACTGGCTTACCAGTTCAACCCTTTAAAACTCGAAATTAATATCAAGTGTAATGGAATGTGAAAAGAGACAAGGAGAAAGAAAAAGGGAAAACGTAAATAAGAGAAGGAATCTCCGCAAACTGGAGATGAATCTTAAGAGGACGTTTCGGTCCGTCCTGTATGTATCAGTCAATCTTGGGCCAGCATCAAGTCACGATGACTTAATAACGGCCAAGAAGAGACGAAACAAAACGTCACCTTATGATTTATATCAAATTTATGGGTTGTATCTAGTTTTAGCCACCGAATTGTGACTTCTAATCTCAAAAATAATGTACAACTCTGAATTCGAATTATAATAATTATAATTATGGGGAGCGCTTAACCCGTAGGATTATACAGCACAGATCCAATTCCCTATATCAAGAGCCCCTCACCAGAGTCAAGGAACCTCCTTTGAGGGGTCCGAATTCGAAAAGCTGCATATTATCACCGTAGTAATAAACACTGAATCTACTATTCTTTCTCGAGTGTGAACTTGACAGATCCCCAACCTCTCTTTCTCCCGTCCCTGCCCTTCTCTCGTATATATACTGGCTCCCTTACCTTCGTGCGTTAGTCTGTGACTAGTTAATGGTCCAAGTCGGACCTAAACATCGTCATAAGTTTCTACCGCCTATGTGCGAGTTATTTGTGTATAGTAATAACCACTCTCACCAACGTGGCTCAAAAACTATTTTTTTTAAAGTGAAATCAAGTTGAAGGACGCACCACAGTGAGGCCTGGTCATGGACCGGGCCGCGGGGGCGTTGATCCCCGGAATAACCTCCAGGTAACCAAACATGACTGCTTCCTCCCGTTCCTCGCCTCCAGCCACAATATACAACCAATAATGTGTAACACAATATGACAGCGAAAAACACTTATTCTTTTTTTTCCAGCAATGTAACTATAATACAGAATAGGGTAATCGAGTACTACGGGCGTTCCCACAGTGTAACTATCATATATAATAAGATAGTAGCACTGAGGGTGTTTCCATACTATAACTATCATACAGAATTTTGTAGAAACACGTTATGGTGTTCCCATAATGTAACTATCATACAGAATAGGGTAGCAACACTGCGGGCGTTCCCACAATGTAGCATACAGAACAGCGTAGCAACATTGCGGGCGTTCTCACAATGTAACTATCATACAGAATAAGGTAGCAACACACTATGCTGTTCCCATAATGTAACTATCATGCAAAATAGAGTAGCAACACTGCGGGCGTTCTCACAATGTAACTATCATGCAAACTAGGGTAGCAACACTGCGGGCGTTCTCACAATGTAACTATCATACAGAACAGGGTAGCAACACTGTAACTATCATACAGAACAGGGTAGCAACACTACACTATCATACAGAACAGGGTAGCGTTCTCACAATGTAACTATCATGCAAAATAGAGTAGCAACACTGCGGGCGTTCTCACAATGTAACTATCATACAGAATAGGGTAGCAACACTGCGGGCGTTCTCACAATGTAACTATCATACAGAATAGGGTAACAGCACTGCGGGCGTTCTCACAATGTAACTATCATACAGAACAGGGTAGCAACACTACGGGCGTTCTCACAATTTAACTATCATACAGAACAGGGTAGCAACACTGCGGGCGTTCTCACAATGTAACTATCATACTGAACTGGGTAGCAACACTGTGGGCGTTCTCACAATGTAACTATCATACAGAACAGGGTAGCAACACTGCGGGCGTTCTCACAATGTAACTATCATACAGAACAGGGTAGCAACACTACGGGCGTTCTCACAACGTAACTATCATACAGAACTGGGTAGCAACACTGCGTGCTTTCTCACAATGTAACTATCATACTGAACAGGGTAGCAACACTGCGGGCGTTCTCACAATGTAACTATCATGCAAACTAGGGTAGCAACACTGCGGGCGTTCTCACAATGTAACTATCATACAGAACAGGGTAGCAACACTGGGCGTTCTCACAATGTAACTATCATACAGAATAGGGTAGCAACACTGCGGGCGTTCTCACAATGTAACTATCATACTGAACTGGGTAGCAACACTGTGGGCGTTCTCACAATGTAACTATCATACAGAACAGGGTAGCAACACTGCGGGCGTTCTCACAATGTAACTATCATACAGAACAGGGTAGCAACACTGTGGGCGTTCTCACAATGTAACTATCATACAGAACAGGGTAGCAACACTACGGGCGTTCTCACAACGTAACTATCATACAGAACTGGGTAGCAACACTGCGTGCTTTCTCACAATGTAACTATCATACTGAACAGGGTAGCAACACTGCGGGCGTTCTCACAATGTAACTATCATGCAAACTAGGGTAGCAACACTGCGGGCGTTCTCACAATGTAACTATCATACAGAACAGGGTAGCAACACTGGGCGTTCTCACAATGTAACTATCATACAGAATAGGGTAGCAACACTGCGGGCGTTCTCACAATGTAACTATCATACAGAACAGGGTAGCAACACTGCGGGCCTTTTCACACTATCATACAGAACAGGGTAGCAACACTGGGCGTTCTCACAATGTAACTATCATACAGAACAGGGTAGCAACACTGCGGGCGTTCTCACAATGTAACTATCATACTGAACAGGGTAGCAACACTGCGGGCGTTCTCACAATGTAACTATCATACAGAATAGGGTAACAGCACTGCGGGCGTTCTCACAATGTAACTATCATACAGAACAGGGTAGCAACACTACGGGCGTTCTCACAATTTAACTATCATACAGAACAGGGTAGCAACACTGCGGGCGTTCTCACAATGTAACTATCATACAGAACAGGGTAGCAACACTGCGGGCGTTCTCACAATGTAACTATCATACAGAACAGGGTAGCAACACTGCGGGCGTTCTCACAATGTAACTATCATACAGAACAGGGTAGCAACACTGTGGGCGTTCTCACAATGTAACTATCATACAGAACAGGGTAGCAACACTACGGGCGTTCTCACAACGTAACTATCATACAGAACTGGGTAACTTTCATACTGAACAGGGTAGCAACACTGCGGGCGTTCTCACAATGTAACTATCATACAGAACAGGGTAGCAACACTGCGGGCGTTCTCACAATGTAACTATCATACAGAACAGGGTAGGAACACTGCGGGCGTTCTCACAATGTAACTATCATACTGAACAGGGTAGGAACACTGCGTGCGTTCTCACAATGTAACTATCATACAGAATAGGGTAGCAACACTGCGGGCGTTCTCACAGTGTAACTATTATACAAAACAGGGTAGCAACACTACGGGCGTTCTCACAATGTAACTATCATACAGAATAGGGTAGCAACACTGCGGGCGTTCTCACAATGTAACTATCATACAGAATAGGGTAGCAACACTGCGGGCGTTCTCACAATGTAACTATCATACAGAACAGGGTAGCAACACTGCGGGCGTTCTCACAATGTAACTATCATACAGAACAGGGTAGCAACACTACGGTTGTATATAATCCAGTTCAATTTAAAAACAATAAGAAGAGCAAGGTGAAAGTTCAGGTTATACATACTCCGCGGACTGCAATTATTTCTCTATGAACTTAGAGTCAACGTTGCCGAATTTACAATATGCAAGTTCAACTGCACAATCACTGAACTTTGGCTGTTTAATAGCTGGTAATGCATTGAATAAACACATGTTCAACACAGGTAATTAACATGTTTAAGACAAGAAAGAGCCTAACATAATTTAGCTTAAGGGTTATGAAACATGTAAGATTATGTTAAACACCAAGTAGTTCACCAGTTCAACGCTACGTGTTCAAGTAGTTCACCAGTTCAACACTACGTGTTCAAGTAGTTCACTAGTTCAACGCTACGTGTTCAAGTAGTTCACCAGTTCAACGCTACGTGTTCAAGTAGTTCACCAGTTCAACGCTACGTGTTCAAGTAGTTCACTAGTTCAACGCTACGTGTTCAAGTAGTTCACTAGTTCAACGCTACGTGTTCAAGTAGTTCACTAGTTCAACGCTACGTGTTCAAGCAATAGTTTACTTGTTTAAACAAATGTTTACGGAGATTCATGAAATTTTAAATAAACGTTGAACAGAAAACCAAGAGATTTAACACACTTGTTCAATACAATAATCAACGAGATTTAACACACTTGTTCAGTACAGTAATCAATGTGATTTAAAACTTGTTAAATACAGTAATCAACGGGATTTAACACACTTGTTCAAAACTAATCAATTGGATTTAAAACATTTAAATAGGTGAACATTTGCTCATGTATTTAAACACTTCACTAAACATAAATTCACTGGATTTAAAACGCGCTCAACGTAGTAAATCACCATTTTTAACGGAAATGTTCAACACAAATGCTCACTGGATTTAAAAATGTTCACTGTAGTAAACTATAGGATTCACCACAAATTTGAACACGAAAGTTCACTGGATTTAAAATATTTAACACAAAAATCAATGGATCTGAAGCCGAGTTCAGCGTTGTAAATCACCGGCTTGAACTCAAATATTCAGTACAAAGGTTTATTAAATTCAAAACACAACTTCAACTCGGTGAATCACTGAATTTAACGAGAAATGTTCAACACTGAAATTCACCGTATTTAAAACACGTTAAACACAGTAAATCACGGGATTAAAAACTCGTTGAACACATATTCACAAGCATTAAAATCCAGGTTCACTATCACATAATCCTTCTCAGTCTACACGTAATCCACACGGGCAAGACGTCACATTATATCCTCGTCTCCAGAGTAGTTTAAATTTGTTTTGATTGGCTCTTGAAACAGCAGTAAGGGTGATTTTGGAAAAGTGGTGGGTAGGTGGGTTACCCCTATGAAGGCATTGTAATGGTGGTGGTGGTAGTAGTGGTTAGTGTGGTGGTGGGGAAGACTGGCGAACATGTGGTGGTTGTCGTGTGAGGAGAGGAGCCTCAAGTGATGGTAAGTGGAGTAAAGTGCTCTTTCTAGCTTACCTCCCCTTCCCCCTCACTACCCAACACTCTGCTGCCCCATACCCCTGCTTCCCCTTCACCCCCACTCTTCGTCTTCCACCACCACCGTGTCTCTCGCAGATGACATACACACCGAGAAGTGTATGTCTCTCAGTGTATATACACTGAGAGTTTACTTTAATTCATATTTTAGGGATTAAAGTATTCTTGACTGATGGTGAACAAGTTATATGTATAGTCCTAAGCTTTAAACCCCGTTAACTGACCAACCTGTGTCCAACACATCTCCAAGTCCACATTCCCGCAAATCCCAAGTTTTTTATTTAGACCAAATATAAATTTTAACCTTTTATAATGGCTCTGTGTGGTAAATTCTGTAGAAACGAGTGATTACCCATTCGCAATTACCTCCTTGGAGTCGCAGAACTAGAACTATTCTCGTGGTGGTGTCCCGTCTTCAGGGTTTAATCTATAGTATAGTGTACCTGCTTAAAGCTTCCAGTGGTAATAACACTTATGTCCTCTTGGTTCCAATTCTATTATTGTTTGGATTCCAGTTCTTCCCCCATCTGGGCTCCAATTCTACCACTATCTGAAAACAAAAATGTTCTTTTCTGCTATGCGCATTATTTCTTTTCAATTAAAACGTTTGGTTTTAATTCTCGTTGTGAAATAATCCTTATCTATTTTCTTTTATCCTTTTATGATGTTATATGTGGGTATCATGTCTCCTCTTCGTCTTATCATCAAGTACCGTAGAATTAGCTCTAGGAAATACTGTACTTGCTTCGGCATTGCCTCAATACAGCATGAGTTAGCCAGTGCTACAGAGTTTGATCCTCCCAGAGATGACACCCATTCTGCATATGTCAATCTTACCCTAGCAGAGTTGGGGTTAAATGTAAATAACCTGTATAGATGAATAATTACAGTATCAACTTATCAGTATTCAAGAATTTTTTTTTTGTGTTCACGTTCTCTTCGAGTTCTGAGAGTTAACAGTCTAGATTTGAGTGCACCGAATCTGCCTTTCTGTTGAACACTCTTTCTTTGTATATATTCCTTCCTCAGAATCCGTAGATCACATGAATACAGATCGATCGATCAAATTTTTTTTAATCACTTCCACTGTGTAATCCCAACGTTGAGTTTCATTCGATGAGTTGTGCTATATTATACCTTGTATTGCATTACAGTTTCAGTTACGTAAGCTTCCATTCCAATGTTCTACTTATGTATGTTATAATGTTTAATTGTTGTGTACTTTGACATTGTATAGAATCAGCCCAAGCCGTATACCTGCCATCTCTAGTTTGTATTAGTTGTATGTCGGGACGACATACGTTAGCGTCGCCGAGCTCTCAGTAGTAGTAACCAGTTACCAGTAACCAGTGTACCAGTAGATGACTCACTACCAACCGTCTCTGCCTGAGTCACTGTCTGTATTCATATTGTGCTGACCACAGCAGTATTCAAAGACCCCCTCACATATGGGTACTGTGGGCGGTCAGTCATACGAGAGTGAGCAAGGAGGCTAGGTTACGGCTGTTTGGGTGCTCCCCACATTATCCGTAATTATACGTACTTCCAGCCTACGTGAGTATTACTTTACCCTATCCACGTGTTCGAATCCCACATGATAATACTGCCGACACTAGCCTCCTCATAATACTGAATGAAAAGAAATTTTCACCTCATGAAGTTGGATGAAATGACACACTGACGACAAGTATGAAGACAAACTCGAGCTGCACAGCTTTTACTAAGACAACGTTTCGCTGTGTAGCTGTATCAAAATATTTTAATTTAATAAAGCGTTACACAGCGAAACGTTGTCTCAAAAGCTTGTTCAACAACCTGTGCATACACGAGTATATATTTAAAAACAGTGAAACCACACGTATCAACTTGGAAGATTATTCAGTCTTGATCCAAGGCGTCGCAGCCACCCTCGCTTTCCTTGGCACCCGGAGCTAAGGGATATGTCCTACGAGGAGAGGTTAAGGGGAAATCAACCTAACGACACTGGAGGACAGGTGGGATAGGGGAGACATGATAACGATATGATAAAATACTGAGAGGAATTGAAAAGGTGGATGGACAGGACTCACGAAATCGTAATGACACGATTGCAAACAAACCATACTACGGGCGGGATTTGAACCCGCGGTCAGAGAGTCTCAAAACTCCAGACCGTCGCGTTAGCCACTGGACCAGCTAGCCACAATAAGATTCGTCCAACTAGGTATATTTGTACACCATAGGAAGGTTAGCATAGGAACCACTGTGACCACAAATGCAAGTTTTTACAGACGAATCTCCAGCTAGCGTGGCCGTGACGAACTCTAGCTCAAGTCCCCTCACTGTCGTCAACATGACTCACGAAATCGTAATGACATGACGAATCTTATTGTGGCTAGCTGGTCCAGTGGCTAATGCGACGGTCTGGAGTTTTGAGACTCTGACCGCGAGTTCAAATCCCGCCCGTGGTATGGTCTGTGGATAGACAGGATGTTTCAGAGATGGGACACACCAACAAGGGGTCATAACTGGAAGTTGAAAACTTAAATGAGTCACGGGGATGTTGCAAAGTATTTATTAAGTCATAGGGTTGTCAAGAAGTGGAACAATGTGGAGAGTGATGTAGTGGAGACAGGATTCATACACAGCTTTAAGAAGAGGTACGACAAAGCTGATGGAGCCGGCGGAGAGTGGACATAATAGCTACCAGCGAAGAGGCGAGGCCAGGAGCTGTGACTCGACCCCTGCAACCACAAATTAATGACCCATTCCACATGCACTCATTGACCCCTCAGGGTTTAACGGTTCCGCATGGATATATATATATTAAGCCAGTATACGTTGAATATAGTTAGATAAGGCTAGGTTATGACAGCCTCTTATCAGCGTGATGGAACCAGTAGCTACGGCTCCTGGTGGGGGCAGGCAATATTCACAGCTTTTATTACCCTAATAATCATTCACTCGCTGTAAACTGAGAGCGCACTGTACGGCTCCCCAGTTCACAATGAACGTAACATGGAAAACTGAAATAACCTAGCCTCCCAACAAAGATCAACTGTACCAAACTTTTATACAAAGACAAATTGTATTTTATTTCAACAGTCTGTTGTAATAAATGTGTTTTGTTGTAATGTTACACAAGCTGGTAACAGCAAAATTCGGAACAAAAGGGTTCGTAACACCAGGGCTCGGAACAAAAGGGTTCGTAACACCAGGGCTCGGAACAAAAGGGTTCGTAACACCAGGGCTCGGAACAACAGGGTTCGTAACACCAGGGCTCGGAACAACAGGGTTCGTAACACCAGGGCTCGGAACAACAGGGTTCGTAACACCAGGGCTCGGAACAACAGAGTTCGTAACACCAGGGCTCGGAACAACAGAGTTCGTAACACCAGGGCTCGGAACAACAGGGTTCGTAACACCAGGGCTCGGAACAACAGGGTTCGTAACACCAGGGCTCGGAACAACAGGGTTCGTAAGACCAGAGCTCGGAACAACAGCGTTCGTAAGACCAGAGCTCAGAACAACAGGGTTGGTAACAGCTGGAATCGGAACAGGGTTCGTAACCTCGGCTCGAGCTGGATTCATAACAGATTATCACGCTATTTTCTCATATGAAAGGGGTTAGTTGATCTTAGCTCAAAACAAAAGGTTTATTTTATTCCAGCTCAAAACAAAAAATTGGTTTCATGTTAGCGTAAACCAAGAGATTTATTTTATCTGAGCTCAAAACACCAGAAGTTAGTTGATCTTAGCTGACAACACGAAACTGTTTGAGCTGTATGAAGGAAGTTGTGAAACGTGATATAATGTTAAAAAATCAGGTATTCCTTATCAAAAACGTAATTGTAATCATGTTAATTCATAAGCCGTTATTTGATAACAGGGTTAGAAAATGGCGCGGGCACCAACCAACTCTTTAGTGGGAAACGGCGCGTCATATTAACTGACACCTTCACAAAAGCGCCCAGGAATTTCCATTATAAAAAGTAAATGTGAATGAAAAGGATTTATTAAAGACGGTGCTGGATATGGTGGTTATGGAGGCTGAGGATGCAGCTGCTGGATGTGAGAGATGGGACAATGTTAGTAATGGCGAATGATGGTGGTGGTGGTGATTTAGGGTTGCTTTGAAAAGTAGTGGTAGTGGTGGTTATTATGATGTATTATTCAAGAATGGTGTTCTCTGGAAAAATAAGTGATCTGTTACAACGGTTACTCGTGAAGCTCTTAAAATGATGACCCCACTGAACTATCTACATATGTAGCACCTGATGCGTGCAGGAAAGCGATAAACATGCTCTTTTCGAAATAGCTCCCCTCAAGGAAGGTTCCTTGATGTTGGTGAGGGGCTCTTGATTTAGGGAATTGGATCTGTGCTCCAGTTTCCCGAATTAAGCCTGAATGCCTTCCACATCCCCCCCCCCAGGCGCTGTATAATCCTCTGGGTTTAGCGCTTCCCCCTTGATTATAATAATAATTCGAAATAGCTAGGCTTACAGTAAGAGCATTAAAAAAAAACTTCATAACGCCTACTACTGTGTAAACCTGGCTATCCGATATTTTGACTTAAAACGAATTAATATTCCAATTACTAACGTAAAAATAAAATCACTGCAAGGTTGCTAAACAGCTACATCATACTCTTAACGAAAATGCTTGCAAAAGAAACACTCAATAACCTCACAAGGTAAACAGGTGTTCTCAGTTTTAGTGAGTGGTGATGCAGTCAGTGCAGGAGCTCAATGAAACATTCCAGCTGGGTGAAAAAAAAAACTAGGGGAAAGTGTGCCAGATATGCCCGGCCGCTCCCACACTTCTCCCTAAATTGTTCCCTGCTTCGCTCAACACTATATGCCCCTATCAATATTGCTCGAGCGATGGTGTGTTGATGGCTGGTATAGGTGAACTGCTGCTGCTGTTGCTGGTGGTAATGTGTTGGTGTTGGAGATGTATTTTTCTTGTGTGGTGGTGTGTAGGGAAGTTACTATTGGTGGTGGCGATATTGGTGACATATTGTTGGTGTTAAATATTGTTTTGGTGGTGGCGTGTGGTATGCAGAAAAGGTGCTTTTATTGTTATTGTTTTGGTGATAGTCTACACGATATTGTTGGTCGTGATGTGTGCAGGGTGCAGCTATAACTGTGATATTGTTGTACAGTTGTGGTGACATTTGTCTTGACAGTGGTGAGTGGGTGATATTTGTCTTGGTGATGGCGGTGAGTGTGGGAAGTATGTTATTATGGTGGTGGTGGTGGTGTGGATGAATGTGTTGATGGTGGTAATGACAGTAGGTGATATTATAATTATTGTGGATGTGGTGGTGAGATTGGGGTGATAGCTGTGTTGGTGGAGATAATGGGTGATATTATATTGTGGTTCGAGTGTTGGTGACATTTGTGTTGACGTTGGTGGTATATTATTGTGGTTGTGGTGGTAGTGTCAGTGATATTCTAGTTTGTTCGGTTTAAAGGGTGTCTGATGGTGGTTGCGGTGTTGGATACATAAATTGGGTGGTAAGATAATAGAGGACGTTATGTTGGGCGTGACAGTTGAAATTAAGTTGTACAGCACATTGTGACGTGAAGTCTGAGTGTTATGACTGGTCCTCTCTCTCTCTCTCTCTCTCTCTCCGAAATAATTTTGTACAGTGTTTATTCACTTTACATTGATCAATACCTATATTCATAAATACTGCTGAGATCGCCAGTTTGCGACTCCTTTATATATATATATATAATATATATATATATATATATATTTATATATATATTTATATATATATTTATATATATATTTATATATTTATATATATATATTTAAAATTTACAGAAAACCTACAAATAACTGTTCCTATGTCCACTATTATTCCTCGCATCAAGATAGAGTCAAACTGTCTGTTTTCTCATCAATGTTTTTGAGAGCTTTACGAATTTGTAGTCCTGAGTTCATAGATGAGGAAATATCCAAAATTTATGAAATAGGTAATGATTTAAAATACCCAAGAAATGTAATTGAAAAATGTTTCGGCGAAACATCAAGAGACCTCCAAACACGTATTTCAGAACACCAATATGCAAGCAGGACTGACGAAACAAGGAATGCCTGTGTACAACATCGCAATTCACAAAACCATTTAATTAACTACAGAAACTCAAGACTTATCGCCACAGAAGACAACACTCAATACCGAAGAATCCTGGAATCATCGCTTATCTCTATAACCAACAATTTCAACCAGAACAACGGCTTCTATAACATAGCTGAACCACTCGCCAAAAAACTTCTTCATCGCTATCCCACATAAGAACATAGAACACTACAGAAGGTCTACTCACAACTTGTCCAATACCCCTGCCAAGCTACCCAAGACTCTATAACTCCACCCGGTAGATCATCAGATGCAGCATTCTCCACCTGACCTCAACATTCTGAACATGACTATAAATACTCCCGTACCTTCCACCCCAGGTAGATCTGTGTGTGACTTGAAAAAGCCCACTGTGTGGGTGAAACGTTGTCAATAAAGGATCACATTATACTGCATATGTGTTCATATTTCCAATTAAAAGTAAGACTGAGAATAGGACAGCAGATGAACAAGGAGGCTTTAGGAAAGGTAGGGGGTGAGTGGACCAGGTGTTTACAGTGAAACATATAAGTGAACAGTATTTAGATAAGGCTAAAGAGGTCTTTGTGGCATTTATGGATTTGGAAAAGGCGTATGACAGGGTGGATAGGGGGGCAATATGGCAGATGTTGCAGGTGTATGGTGTAGGAGGTAGGTTACTGAAAGCAGTGAAGAGTTTTTACGAGGATAGTGAGGCTCAAGTTAGAGTATGTAGGAAAGAGGGAAATTATTTCCCAGTAAAAGTAGGCCTTAGACAAGGATGTGTGATGTCACCGTGGTTGTTTAATATATTTATAGATGGGGTTGTAAGAGAAGTAAATGCGAGGGTCTTGGCAAGAGGCGTGGAGTTAAAACATAAAGAATCGCACATAAAATGGGAGTTGTCACAGTTGCTCTTTGCTGATGATACTGTGCTCTTGGGAGATTCTGAAGAGAAGTTGCAGAGATTGGTGGATGAATTTGGTAGGGTGTGCAAAAGAAGAAAATTGAAAGTGAATACAGGAAAGAGTAAGGTTATGAGGATAACAAAAAAATTAGGTGATGAAAGATTGGATATTAGATTGGAGGGAGAGAGTATGGAGGAGGTGAATGTATTCAGATATTTGGGAGTGGACGTGTCAGCGGATGGGTCTATGAAAGATGAGGTGAATCATAGAATTGATGAGGGGAAAAGTGTGAGTGGTGCACTTAGGAGTCTGTGGAGACAAAGAACTTTGTCCTTGGAGGCAAAGAGGGGAATGTATGAGAGTATAGTTTTACCAACGCTCTTATATGAATGTGAAGCATGGGTGATGAATGTTGCAGCGAGGAGAAGGCTGGAGGCAGTGGAGATGTCATGTCTGAGAGCAATGTGTGGTGTGAATATAATGCAGAGAATTCGTAGTTTGGAAGTTAGGAGGAGGTGCGGGATTACCAAAACTGTTGTCCAGAGGGCTGAGGAAGGGTTGTTGAGGTGGTTCGGACATGTGGAGAGAATGGAGCGAAACAGGATAACTTCAAGAGTGTATCAGTCTGTAGTGGAAGGAAGGCGGAGTAGGGGTCGGCCTAGGAAAGGTTGGAGGGAGGGGGTAAAGGAGGTTTTGTGTGCGAGGGGCTTGGACTTCCAGCAGGCATGCGTGAGCGTGTTTGGTAGGAGTGAATGGAGACAAATGGTTTTTAATACTTGACGTACTGTTGGAGTGTGAGCAAAGTAACATTTATGAAGGGGTTCAGGGAAACCGGCAGGCCGGACTTGAGTCCTGGAGATGGGAAGTACAGTGCCTGCACTCCGAAGGAGGGGTGTTAATGTTGTAGTTTAAAAACTGTAGTGTAAAGCACCCTTCTGGCAAGACAGTGATGGAGTGAATGATGGTGAAAGTTTTTCTTTTTCGGGCCACCCTGCCTTGGTGGGAATCGGCCAGTGTGATAATAATAATAATAATAATATATATATATATTTATATTATATTATATATATATATATATATATATATATATATATATATATATTATTTATTTATTTATATATATATAATGTGCCGAATAGGCAGAATTTGCGATCTTGGCTTAAATAGCAACGTTCATTTTGCCATATAGGACAAGTGAAAATTTGTGTATGCAATAATTTCGCCAAAATCATTCTGAACCTAACGAAAAAATTATTTCACTGTGTTTGTTTAATATTAAATTACTGTAAACAAATCTAAAATATATTTAGTTGGGTTAGGCTAAAATAAATTGTTCTTGTTATAATAAGGTTAGGTAAGTTTTCTAAGATTCTTTTTGTGCAAAATTAAACATTTTTACATTAACATTAATGAAAAAAATATATCTTTAAACGTATAAGAGAAATTTTTAGAAAGGACTTAATTTTAAATGAGTTCTTGCTAATTGACCAGTTTTACATATTCGGCACGACATATATATATATATATATATATATATATATATATATATATATATATATATATATATATATATATATATATATATATATATATATATATATATATATATATATATATATTTATATAGAATAGTAATAAAGTATTAATACATGGATTTTGACGTAAGCCATCAATCGTGATAGGTTCCACCTGTTGCCACAAATCACTTTTTACTCAATACCGACCTGACTGGGGATTCCAGGTAGGGATTTATTCCTAGTCTGCCTGACGCGTCCTAGCCTAGCCTAACTAAGCTGGCCAATTTGGCTCACAAGGCTGCCTGCCAGCCACCCAGGTATACGGCTACTTGGGGAATGGATGTCCTAAGTTGTGTACCAGTTACAGTGAAGATAAGTTAAACACCGTGATTGGAAGAATATATATTCATGGTGAATCACTAAACCTGTTGGGTTATAGAACGCTTTGGGAGAAAATAGCTTTGATCCAAGGAAGGGGAGGGTAACTGCAACTCTGGGACTGGGAAAAAAAAGAGAGGCAGGGGGAATAAAGAAGGGGGGGACTCGAACCGTATCAACCAAATTAACAAATCCGGATAATCGCATCAGATAACATGACCCACAGTTAATTAAATTTATTGTTACATTGCCAGGTTGAGGGAGAGTGACAGGATGATGTTAATTTAAATATAGTAGGAAGTGTGACGAGTTTATATAGTGATATAAACTAAGACTGATATAATGTAAACTCTAGACCCTATTTGAAATGGGGTGATATGTAGTTTCAGATTTTTGTTTTTTTACTTGCTATTTATTTAGATAAGCCATATACAACGATATTACATAAAAATTTGTACTCAGAACTGAATAATTTTATATATTGTAGAGAATCATTATCAATATATGAAATTTTTATGTATATATTTTTTTAGCTTCAGATTAATCTATTTACTCGAATTGAAAAAATGAATGATGTAGCAAGTGGCAAGAAAATTGGCTTCACAAGACAGAATTAGTGTTTATTATGGTGAGTTATTAAAACAACGTTCAGCTTCGGCTGTTTAATTTGGGTTAGGTTTGGTTTAAAGTCGAACACAGGTTAGGTCAGGTTTAGTTAGGTTTATTACTCAGTTTAAGGTTAGAGTGGAGGTTGTTTCAAAAAAACTGAACTGAATTGGTCACAATGGCGGCGCCAAATTGCGTTTATAACAGATGATTTCGCATGTTCGCTCAGCGATATGTACACAGTAGTGCTGTACACAGTGTAAACCCATAATTATTGCCCTTTACATAACATAGCAACCTAACAAAGTCTTATTAGCATTTTTTTCAACCTGTTTAACACAGATTAGTTAGTTATGCGTAACTCTAAACTTGTGCTTGTCATTCAGCGCAAAGAGTGGTGGAGGCTCGATCCTCCGTCTCTGCCAATTGAAAATAATCAAAGAGTAAATTTGTAAAAAAAAAAATAATTATATATCTTAAGAAAACGTCATCTTTAGGCTAAATATTTACACTTGCCCCCGCCCCCCCTTCAACATCGGGGATCCTCTCTGTTTAAGATCTAAGATGAATTTACAAAAAAGTCTGCCTACCTGAGTTAAGCTCATTAGCGTGAAAAGCTTTTATGGTGATAAGGTAAACTAATATTCACGTGAGGCGAGTGAAAAAAAAAAGTTAAGGTTTTCTCTGGACATTGTTTGTGGTTAGGCTGATAAGATGAACCAGTGGGGGGTAAGGGGGCAAATTTGTGCATGAAAGTGAATATAATTTCTATTAATATATGGGTAAGACTGAAAATAATGGTTATTATTGTTATTATTATTATTATTCTATGTATAATAAATGTTTGAAAGTGTAGTCAGTGAACGTGAAGAGGTAGTATGGGTTTAGGAAGAGAATTCTTTGGTATAGAACGGATAATTGTGTTGAAAAAAAATGTGAGTGCAAGAAGGAAGAGGAATAATTGATGGAATAATGAGGTACAAAAAATAATAGTTTATGAAATGCTTTTACAATGAAAAAAAATATGAAAGGAAAGCAAACAATATGAAAGAGATGTTAAGAGATTCTGAAAGGAGTGCAAAATAGCAGCAAATTAAAGAAAGAAAAGCAGCAGAATGACTGGAATCCAACAATTTCTAATTTAAACTATGTTAGTAAATTGGAAAATTTAAACATAGTGATTAAACCCAAAACCTTCGTCCTTTTTATCAGATGCATAAGCTATCAATTTAAAGTATGAAGCTGCTCAGAAGACGGATAGTCAAATGATTTCACGGAAAACAATACGATTTTAAAAGTAAAATTGGCAAACTGGCAGTTGCGCCCTCCAATAACAATCCCAGCCTTCTTCAAAGTAGGTTATACTAGTGCTGAATTTTTTAAAAGTTAATCAGATGAGGCTTTTTCAAGTTATCACACAGAAAATCAAAATTAAGATCAGGTTTATAAAGTTGACAAAACAGGCATTTACTTATCCAAATAGTTCTATGAACCCTCTTCCTGTTCTTAAGGAACCTTACCTAACCTAACCTCTATGACCCGTTCTCTAGTTATTGTTCACAAGTCGAATATTTGAAACCAATCGGAAGAAGCGTTCTCAAGTTACAAAAGAAAACTTAGGAAAAACAACCAGGCAACTACTTAAGAGTACTCTTAAGGGAAAACCTAATCATCACGAACACAGCCACAGGCACCATTCCAAATAAACAAGAATGATCATTTATGCTCATGCATTTTAAATTAATATGTATGCATTAGCTAATTAAATGAACAAAAGTTATTTGCTGGAGTTTAAATAATTAGTTTGTCAACAAATTAACTCGGATGGCACATAAACCTTTGAAGTCTAAAATCATGTATATATATATATATATATATATATATATATATATATATATATATATATATATATATATATATATATATATATATATATATATATATATATATATATATATATATATATATATCGTGCCGAATAGGTAAAACTTGCTATTTTGGAATAAATAATAACGCTCTTCTTGCCGAATAAGTCAAGCGAAAATTTGTGTATGCAATAATTGCACAAAAATCATTCTGAACCTAACGAAAAAAAATGTATTTCGCTGTGTTTGTTCATTAAATTATTGTAAATTTATCTAAAATATATATTTAGTTGGATTAGGGCTAAATTAAATTGTGCTTATTATAAAATTAGGCAAGTTTTCTAAGGTTCTTTTGGTACAGTAGAATGAAAGTAGCTCTGAAGCACCCACACCATCGTATGTCCTCGGATCACAGTACAACACCTAGCTCTGCTGGGTGTATGATCTTTTTAGGATTGGGTGGTCCTGTGGGTTAGAGCATCGTATGAGTTTCGCTCACCATGAGACGGGCCAATAGAACATGAGTTCGAGCCCTCGGCTAGTCACAGTGTTGTTATTGATTAAATACCATTCGTTCGTGGTTACAATACGATATAATATAATATAATATAATATAATATATATATATATATATATATATATATATATATATATATATATATATATATATATATATATATATATATATGACTTGCCCATCATTACATGTTTGTTCCCATAGGCTCAGAGACCCTTGGCTCATGGGGAAAGAGTGCATCTAAATTCCTTAAGAAGCTGGGAAAAAGACTCATCAGGGTAACTAGGGATCCCAGGGCAGCTAGTTTTCTGTTCCAGCGGCTCAGTGCGGCTGTTCAAAGGGGTAATGCCTGCTGTATTTTGGGAACACGCCCCAGCTCTGAGGAGCTGGATGAGATTTTCGCCTTATAATCGGTGATACACACGTAACAACATGTACCTTATATGCCACCTTTATATCAACAATGTATCTCTTAAATCTTCTGTACCATATTATGTAATAAAATATTCCTATTGGTAAAAAAAAATATATATACTAAAAGATGGGGCGGTAGGGGAAGTGGAATATTCAAACGGCTTCAGGAAGAAATCCAAATATTCTTCCTTGAAGCCTTTTTATCCACTTCTCCGAGGCCATGGGTCCCACAATTTATATATATATATATATATATATATATATATATATATATATATATATATATATATATATATATATATATATATATTATATAATTACTTTTTCAAGTACACGGAAAAGCTCACTCGTTAGGGAATCTTTGTATTAGTATAGGATTTAAGTGCAATTATTTTCTTTGCCTAATATGGGGATCAGGTCCTTAGAACTCACGCTTGATTTTTTTTTTTAAATACAAACATGATATCTTACACAAGGCCCTGATTTCCATAATTACCGTGTCGTTTCCTCCATTTTGTCGCTAGAGCTCCTTCCACTTTAATACTATTCTTAAAGGAGAAGTCCAATTCTTTGGATCAAGAGTCCCTCACCAGCATCAAGGAACCTTCCTTGAAAGGGCTGGGTATAAGAAACTCTTTCAAGTTGTTGCTCTGCAGGGTTCACCAGTGTTTACAGATGGCATCTGTGATTTTTGTGTGTGTAAGGCTGTGTAATTCCAGTAAGAGCTTTGAACGATAAAACAGGTGCATAGTTTTTTGTATCAACTCTAAATAACGTAATAATATAAACAAATTCTGGCGTGTATGGAAAATTTTTGTGTCATAAGAGATGGTGTATGCGAGGGAGGTGAGGTTGGAGTGAACAAAGTGCCGTGAGACTCCCACTAACCTTGCACTTTTCACTTCAAACCTGGACAAATTAAATGAAACAATGTGAATTGTATATACACCTAAACTTGAGAGATTCTCAGTTATATATATATATATATATATATATATATATATATATATATATATATATATATATATATATATATATATATATATATAATGTCGTGCCGAATATGTAAAACTGGTCAATTAGCAAGAACTCATTTAAAATTAAGTCCTTTCTAAAATTTTCTCTTATACGTTTAAAGATATATTTTTTTTCATTAATGTTAATGTAAAAATTTATAATTTTGCTCCAAAAGAATCTTAGAAAACTTACCTAACCTTATTATAACAAGAACAATTTATTTTAGCCTAACCCAACTAAATATATTTTAGATTTGTTAAGATAAGATAAGATAAGATTTCGTTCGGATTTTTAACCCCGGAGGGTTAGCCACCCAGGATAACCCAAGAAAGTCAGTGCGTCATCGAGGACTGTCTAACTTATTTCCATTGGGGTCCTTAATCTTGTCCCCCAGGATGCGACCCACACCAGTCGACTAACACCCAGGTACCTATTTGCTGCTAGGTGAACAGGACAACAGGTGTAAGGAAACGTGTCGAAATATTTCCACCCGCCGGGAATCGAACCCAGGTCCTCCGTGTGTGAAGCGGAAGCTTTGTTTACAATAATTTAATACTAAACAAACACAGTGAAATATATTTTTTCCGTTAGGTTCAGAATGATTTTGGCGAAATTATTGCATACAAATTTTCACTTGTCCTATATGGCAAGATGAGCGTTGCTATTTAAGCCAAGATCGCAAGTTCTGCCTATTCGGCACGACACACACTCACACACACACACATTATATATATATATATATATATATATATATATATATATATATATATATATATATATATATATATATATATATATATATATTATATATATATATATATATATATATATATATATATATATATATATATATATATATATATATATATATCTTGTTCATCACATATGAAGCAGTGTGTAATACACGAGTCTTATATAATCGACAGATATTTATCATATCATCAATTATCTTAGCAGATATTTGTATACGAAAGCAAGAGTTTTCTTATCTCAAGAAAAAAGAAATTCTTGCAATATATATATATAAGATTTGGAAACGTATACCACCTGAATAAACTGAAGGTGAGAGGCATGCCGGGTCGAGTGTTATTCATTATCACTGGGTGAGACCACCTCCCTAGTGCCTTCCTCAAGTTCTCTCTTTTTCAAGGAGAAACTGTCTCCATGCTGGTGAAGGGCTTCTCATCCGAGAAACTAAAGTTACCCTCCCCTCCCCTTCCTTGGATCAAATCTGATTATCTCCCAATCCCCAGGCTTTGAATGACCTTTTGAAAGGTTCGGTGCTTCCCCATGAATTTAATAACTGCAATAATAAAATATATGAAACACGCCTCTGAAAGCTAGACCCTTGAAGGGAGTGCCTTAATGTTGAAAGGCTCTTGATACAAGGAATATGAGCTACTCTTCTCTTGGATAAAAATTAATCATCTCTTATTCCTGAAGCGTTATATAACACCTACGGGATAAAGCTTCCTCCATGAATATAATTAATAATACTAAGTAATAATAACACTAGCTTCCTTTTTATTATTATAATAATAATAGTATCTACTTATAGTAACTATAACATGAAACACTTGCCTAACAAGCCTAGGCTACGCCATCCAGTCTAACGTACATATTTTGCGACCTCTAAAACATTTGCAGAAACTCCTGGACGATCATTTCTCAAACTGTTTTTTGTAAGGACAATGGAAAGATAGTAAAGTGTAAGAGAAAAAAGGTTCTTTCTCTTAGCGAACAAGCAAGTAAATGTTGCAGAATAACAAAGTTGTATGCACGCGAGGCTGTTATCACAGCCCAAACTAGTGTATGACAACCTTTAAGCCACACTATTAATTTGTGATGTATACAGTATACCAACACCTGTATATCTTTGCTCACGTATACGGAGAGTTTAATCCCCACTTTATTAATTATTCTTCTTGCTACAAGTGTAATGATGAACTACAGCTTTAGGCACCCACATGCATTCCATAGCATTTAACCATAAACTAGATCCACAACCTTTATTATTGGTTTTCATACGATTCTTAGAAGTGATATTTAGTATCACAGTATCTACACATACACAATGGATCCATACATAGCTTTAAGACTTACGATAAGGCTCTTTGAGCAGGGAGTGGACCTAGTAGAGACTAGCGAAGAGACGGGGCCAGGAGCTTTCAATCGACCCCAGCAACCACAAACGGGCAAGTATACACACGTCACAAATAGATATAAAATAAACAAAGAAAATATTCCTTAGTGCCTTTAACAAGGATAGAAAGTTGTAAATTAAGAAATAATGGAGCCGATGGGATACTGGAAAATATTGCCTTGCAGGGTGGTGGAACAAGGAAATTAATTTAAAAAAAGGTAGCAAGTGCTACATGAATTGTAAATGTTAAAAAAACGGGATGAAATAATTACTGAAGACGGGATACCATGAGAATAAGAGAATAACTCTTCTCTTGTAATTACAAATCTGTAATTACAAATAAGTAATTACACCAATAACGTTCGCGTCCCACCCAGCCAGTTCAGAGATTGCTTTTGTCTGTCTCTCTGGCAGCGCCAAAACTTAATAATAAACGATGTAATCAAGATGAAACACAACACAAGGTTTCAAATTTAATGGTTCCTTGACATGTTTTCTTTTATAAATTGAAAAGGTCAAGGTTTGATTGCTACTGAGCAGTCAGCTAGTCGGCAGTCTACGTATATTATGATGCTTTTGTTGACACGTGTTTCAAATCAAAACAATTTGTGTAGAACAGCAGCAACGACTTGCTGTAGAAGCAGGAGCAGCAGCTTGCGGCTGTAATAACAGCTTTCTGTACAAGTTTTTTTTTATATTTTATCTTATATTTTATTTTATATTTTATAGCTTGCGGCTGTAATAACAGCTTTCTGTACAAGTAGCAGCAGCTTGCAGCAGGAATAGCAGCTTGCAGTAAAAGCAGCAGCTTACAGAAGAAGCAGCAGCACCTTGCAACAACAATATCAGCTTGCAGCAGGAGCTATGATAAACGAGGACACGTAATAATATATAAAAAAACAAAGTAACGAGGAAACTTTGCCAAAATAATCTTAAATAAGCCAGACCTTGGGTATGTTTTTATTCTCTTGCATACCATATCAACGAATTATTATTATTGTTCTTGTTGTTATTGATAGGGAAGCGCTTAACCACTAGGCTTATGAAGCGCCTGTGAAATGGGAGGTAGTGAGGTTTGATCCAAGAAAAGTGAAGGAAGCTCCAATTGCTTTGACCAAGAGCCTTTAACATCAAAACATTCTCCTTGGATAAACACAATGTTAAAAATCTTCGACTATTCCAGTACAAATTATGTATGCATACAAAACTTCATATCACCGTTACACGCCAAAAAAAAAAAAATTAGTTTTCAGAAGTTATGGAACAACTTTATCTTTGATCTACAAATGGTGCTGACAAGTATTGTAAAGATTAGGTCAGGTAAGGTTTGTCAGGAAACGGGTCAAGTGCTTCCTGACGCGGGTCTTAGTCATATGATGACCCCGCAGCTGGAGCTTTTAATCTTACCAAGGCCTTCCGCTGGCTTACCGATCCACCCCTTTAAAAATTATGGTTATTATTATAAATCATTAAAAGTACTGTAAAGAAACAGTATCTGGAATGACGACTATTTGTTCAGATCGTTGGTTGACTGACGGGGTTTATATCATATATAGACTACACGAGGAGTCATTATGACTCCTCGTCACTGTTCACCACCAGTCTAGAAGACATTATTCCGTGAGATAGGGATTAATGTAAACTGTCATTGAAAATACAATGAGAGCCATACACCTCTCGGTATATATACTTGTGTGTGTTCACTGTTGAAGAACTTCAACACTGTGGCAACTAATCATAACTTGAGATATGGCTGGAAGCATGTTTGTTAGTAACTGGACACTAAATATAGTTGATCC
>NC_091352.1:5815339-5825339 GCF_038502225.1 Cherax quadricarinatus | reverse complement strand
TTGAACACCTTCATAAGTACTCTCATAATCATTTGTACACCTTCAAAAAACACCTTTGAATACTCACATAAACACCCTTGAACACCTTCAAAACACCTTTGAATAACCTCAAAACACCTTTGAACACCTTCAAAACACCCTTGAACACCTTCACCTTCAAAAAACCATTTGAACACACTCAAAACCTTTGAACACCTTTGAACATTTCCAAACAACACTTTGAAAAAACACCTTTGAGTACTCCCAATTACACCACTGATTACTACTAAAACACCGCTGAATTCAATCAAAACACCCTTCAACACCTTCAAACACCCTTGAACACCTTCAAAACACTCTTGAACACCTTCAAAAACACCTTTGAACATTTCCAAAACACTATTTGAGTACTCCCAATTACACCACTGAATACTACTAAAACACCGATGAATTCAATCAAAACACCCTTCAACACCTTCAAAACACCTTTGAACACCTTTGAACATTTCCAAAAAACACTATTTGAACACCTTCAAAACACCTTTGAATAACCTTCAAAACACCATTTGAACACACTCAAAACACCCTTGAACACCTTCAAAAAAAAACACCTTTGAACATTTCAAACACACTTTGAACACTTCCAAAAAACACAATTTGAGTACTCCCAATTACACCACTGAATACTACTAAAACACCGCTGAATTCAATCAAAACACCCTTCAACACCTTCAAAACACCTTTGAACACCTTTGAACATTTCCAAAACACTATTTGAGTACTCCCAATTACACCACTGATTACTACTAAAACACCGCTGAATTCAATCAAAACACCCTTCATCACCTTCAAACACCCTTGAACACACTCAAAACACCCTTCAACACCTTCAAAACACCTTTGAACACCTTCAAAACACCTTTGAACACATTCAAAACACTCTCATAATCATTTGAACACACTCAAAACACCTTTGAATAACCTCAAAACACCTTTGAACACCTTCAAAACACCCTTGAACACCCTTGATCACCTTCAAAAAAACAACATTTGAACACACTCAAAACACCTTTGAACACCTTTGAACATTTCCAAACAACACTGAAACACTTCCAAAAACACCATTTGAGTACTCCCAAATACACCACTGAATACTAAAACACCACTGAATACACTCAAAACACCACCAAAATCACCATAAACTAAGATCAACACCCACATCCCACAACACCCACAACCCACAACACCCACAATTTTTTCTCGTTTTATCTAATTTCATCAGAAAAAGTCCCAACAACAACCCACTTATAACATTTTTTTTTCGGTATCTCTAGTTCGACAACAACACCCACAACACCCACATCCCACAACACCCATGAACATTTCCAAAACACTATTTGAGTACTCCCAATTACACCACTGATTACTACTAAAACACCGCTGAATTCAATCAAAACACCCTTCAACACCTTCAAACACCCTTGAACACCTTCAAAACACTCTTGAACACTTTCAAAAACACCTTTGAACATTTCCAATCAACACTGAAACACTTCCAAAAAACACAATTTGAGTACTCCCAATTACACCACTGAATACTACTAAAACACCGCTGAATTCAATCAAAACACCCTTCAACACCTTCAAAAACACCTTTGAACACCTTCAAAACACCTTTGAACACATTCAAAACACCTTTGAACACCTTTGAACACCTTCAAAAAACAACATTTGAACACACTCAAAACACCTTTGAATAACCTCAAAACACCTTTGAACACCTTCAAAACACTCTTGAACACCCTTGATCACCTTCAAAAAAAACAACATTTGAACACACTCAAAACACCTTTTTGAACATTTCCAAAAAACACATTTGAGTACTCCCAATTACACCACTGAATACTACTAAAACACCGCTGAATTCAATCAAAACACCCTTCAACACCTTCAAAACACCTTTGAACACCTTTGAACATTTCCAAAACACTATTTGAGTACTCCCAATTACACCACTGATTACTACTAAAACACCGCTGAATTCAATCAAAACACCCTTCAACACCTTCAAACACCCTTGAACACACTCAAAACACCCTTCAACACCTTCAAAACACCTTTGAATAACCTCAAATCACCCTTCAACACCTTCAAAACACCTTTGAACACCTTCAAAGCACTCTTGAACACCCTCAAAAACACCTTTTGAATAACCTCAAAACACCTTTGAACACCTTCAAAACACCCTTGAACACCTTCAAAACTCTTGACCCTTGATCACTCTCATAATCATTTGAACACACTCAAAACACCTTTGAATAACCTCAAAACACCTTTGAACACCTTCAAAACACCCTTGAACACCCTTGATCACCTTCAAAAAAACAACATTTGAACACACTCAAAACACCTTTGAACACCTTTGAACATTTCCAAACAACACTGAAACACTTCCAAAAACACCATTTGAGTACTCCCAAATACACCACTGAATACTAAAACACCACTGAATACACTCAAAACACCACCAAAATCACCATAAACTAAGATCAACACCCACATCCCACAACACCCACAACCCACAACACCCACAATTTTTTCTCGTTTTATCTAATTTCATCAGAAAAAGTCCCAACAACAACCCACTTATAACATTTTTTTCGGTATCTCTAGTTCGACAACAACACCCACAACACCCACATCCCACAACACCCATGAACATTTCCAAAACACTATTTGAGTACTCCCAATTACACCACTGATTACTACTAAAACACCGCTGAATTCAATCAAAACACCCTTCAACACCTTCAAACACCCTTGAACACCTTCAAAACACTCTTGAACACTTTCAAAAACACCTTTGAACATTTCCAATCAACACTGAAACACTTCCAAAAAACACAATTTGAGTACTCCCAATTACACCACTGATTACTACTAAAACACCGCTGAATTCAATCAAAACACCCTTCAACACCTTCAAACACCCTTGAACACACTCAAAACACCCTTCAACACCTTCAAAACACCTTTGATCACCTTCAAAAACACCTTTGAATACATTCAAAACACTCTCATAATCATTTGAACACACTCAAAACACCTTTGAATAACCTCAAAACACCTTTGAACACCTTCAAAACACCCTTGAACACCCTTGATCACCTTCAAAAAAAACAACATTTGAACACACTCAAAACACCTTTGAACACCTTTGAACATTTCCAAACAACACTGAAACACTTCCAAAAACACCATTTGAGTACTCCCAAATACACCACTGAATACTAAAACACCACTGAATACACTCAAAACACCACCAAAATCACCATAAACTAAGATCAACACCCACATCCCACAACACCCACAACACCCACAATTTTTTCTCGTTTTATCTAATTTCATCAGAAAGTCACAACACCCACACCTCCCATTTTTTTCTCGTTTTAACCCTTTTAGTTCATTAAAGTTAATAAGGGCCCACACTACATCAGAAAAAGTCACAAAAACAACCCACTTATAACGTCTTTTCGGTATCTCTAGTTCGACAACAACACCCGCATCCCACATCACCCACATCCCACATCCCACACACACACACAGACACACACACACACACACACACACATCCCTAACCTAGCCTAACCTAACCTAACTTATCCTAACATAACCTAACCTAACCTAACCTAACCTAACCTAACCTAACTTATCCTAACCTAGCCTAACCTAACCTAACCTAACCTTACCTAACTTATCCTAACCTAACCTAACCTAGCCTAACCTAACCTAACTTAACCTAACCTAACCTAACCTAACCGAACCTACCCTAACCTAACCTTACCTAACATAACCTAACCTAGCCTAACCTAACCTAACCTAACTTAACCTAACCCAACCTAACCTAACCTAACCTAGCCTAACCTAACTTAACCTAACCTAACCTAACCTACCCTAACCTAACTTATCCTAACCTAACCTAACCTATCTTAACCTTACCTAACCTAACCTAGCCGAACCTATCCTAACCTAACCTAAAATATATTAGAACACTTCCAAAATACATTAGAGTACTCCAGAATTACTTTGAACGACTCCATTTTTTTTGGATATTTCCAAATTAGTTTTGAAAACTTTATCGTAAAATCGAACATTATTTTCTTGTTGGTAAACACACTCAATGGTAGAAATATTTACTCGATTTCCGAATAGAAACACTTTCCTTGCTCTGAGAGTCTCATTGTGGGTCACCCCTTCCCCCCCAACACCACTGGGGTAATGCGGTTCACACCCAAGGTAGATTTAAGATAATCATGAACACCTGCGCCAACTCAGGACAGACAGACAGACGCCATGAAATGCGGGTAACATCCAAGGTAGAAAATCATCTCTTTCCAGACCAACTGTCTATCCTAACCTAACCTAACCTAACCTAACCTAACCTAATTCCTAACCTAACCTAACCTCACCTAACCGAACCTAACCTAACTCCATCAATCACCTCTATCCTAACCTAACCTAACCTAACCTAACCCAACCTAACTCCATCAAACACCTCTATCCTAACCTAACCTAACCTAACCTATCCTAACCTAACTCCATCAAACACCTCGAATACTACCTAACTTAACCTAACCTAACCTTACCTAACCTACCGAACCTAACCTAACCTAACCTAACCTATCCTAACCTGTCCCAACCTAACCTAACCTATCCTAACCTAACCTAACCTAACTTATCCTAAGCTAACCTAACCTAACTTATCCTAACCTAACCTATCCTAACCTAACCTAAACACTGATTAACTTTGAACCAACTCTGAACACCACTGATCTTCTTCAAAAAATGCTCTGCACATCATTTGAACACCTTCAAAAAAAACACCATCAAACACCTCCGAATACTCCCAAAAAAACACTACTGATTACTACCAAATCACCACTGAATACTACCAATCACCGTCAAAATCACCAGAAACTAAGTTTAACATCACCATCTAACATCCTTTTTATAGAAATCCCCTCAAATCACTATAACCAAGAACTCCCTCCCCATTTGGCGCATAAAAAAAAAGCATGAACACAAACCTAATACGCAAACACTTAGTACATGATCACCATCAACTGAAAACATATCTTATACACACACATAATATAACACAATCACCAACTACAATCACCCATGTTCACTTACCTCAAAATCACTAATATCACAGAAAACAATCATTTTTATAAACATTTCACACACACACACACACACAAAAAAAAAAAAAAAATAATATTTGACAATATCTAAGCGCACTCACCTCACTACCACCAACACACGATGTCTCACCTCACAGGACCGACGAGCTCACCTCCAGTGACGTCACACTCCCATTGTGTTACTTGGTGGTTGGTAACATCACACCTAACCCCCCTTGTTTCAACCTGTTGTACCCTACATTATCTAAGAACACTATATCCAAGACGATTACCAGATTTTATGATCCCCAACACCAAGATCACAGAAAACACACATTTTTATAATTATTCACACAAAAATCACGATCACCAATTCCATATCATGTTTACCGTCATCTATCAACACTAATCACCAAGATCACCAAAAAAAAAAATCTAAGATCATGCATCTCAAAACTACTATGATCACTGAAAACACTTATTTTTTAAACATTCGCACAAAAATAAGACATACACAAAAATACCACAACACTTCCACCAACATCTATAACATAACATGAGCACTATAACATATCACTATCACAAAAAAAAAAAAAATACACAGACACCCACATATTATACATTTCAATTGCAAATTTAAGACATGAGACATACACACCAAATCTAAGACATTCACCTCCAACTAAGACATACACATCACCCCTAAAACTTCCTTCCTTCTTCATTCCGTATATCTCCTAGAGCTTTTTAACCCCGACGGATCCATCACGACGTAGGAGTCAGAGGAACCATCACCACTCCAACACCAACTACTACACTCTGGCTCCTACGTCGTGGTGGATCCGTCGGGGTTAAAACAGCTCTGCAAGCACAAGAGTAAGTGACATTACCAACCGCCAAGTAACACAACCAAGTAACTGTAAATAACTATCATCCTGTGCAGGCTGTAATTATCTGACTAATATTATAATTGTATTAATTACTTTGCTATGTGATGTATGTATATGTATGTTTATAAAAATAATTTGACCCATTTGTGATATTAGTATTTAATAATGGCTATGTGACAATTGTGTATGTGATATTGCCTATATATACATGATAACTGTCACCTTGGAATGTAATCATACTATGTGCGTAATGACATATGCTAGCTAGGGAAAATTCTAATAATATTTAATTTCATAAGAGATGTTAAATGTGATATCACTAAATGTTTAGTGTTATGAGTAATAATGTAGTATTTGAAAAATCTTCAAGTATGAAGTGTTCAAGTAATGGTGCCACTGTTTGAAAGGTCGTGTATTCAGATATTCCAAAGAATTAGTCACTGTCGTAGTTAAGCAGAACAGAGGGAGTATTAGAGAATAGGAATTAGGTGGGGAAATAGACAGAGAATATTACAAATTAGAATTAGAGCCAGAACAGGGCCAAATTAGAGCCAAGATGAACAGAACCAAGAATATTAAAGGTTAGAGGCTTATTGAAATTAGGCAAATAGATTAAACAAATGAGGTCAGAATTGGGATTAAGCAGGCAAAGTAGCTATTCAGTATTTAAATGGAGTTACAGGGTGGGGCCAGGATGAGGTTGGGGCCTAGAGCAGAGGTAAGATGGGTATGGTCTGAGAATGGGGATTTTCAGCCAAGAGACCCAGTGAATGGAGTTCCATCAGGAATAGAGGACAATTGCGTAGGTCAGACCTTAAATACCCTGAGCTGAGACAGTTAGATGAAGGCTGGTGTCTGGGGCATTAGAATTAGAATAAACAGATCAATATCCTGAATGATACTTGAATGTACATTCATGTCTGGTAACTTGCAGTATTCATGATACAAATCTAATGCGGAGTAATTGGTACACCAGTGGATTGATGAAGAAGGAACAGGGTGACTAAGTAGTCTTCTCGAAACAGGTGTTTCTATTCGGAAATCGTAAATATTTCTGGCCATTGGAGTAGGTGTTTCCAACAGAAATGGTGTTCATTAGACCCAGGTCAGGCTAGGTTGAAGCTATCCAAAAAACAGGTCGTTCAAGCTGGAATTCTGAGTACTAATGTATTTGGAAGTTAGGTATAGGTTAGGATGGATTAAGTTGGAGTTGGGGCAAGGTTGGGGCGGTGGGTGGGTGGAGTTAGGATGGGTTATGGGGCCACCTTGAATAGATTAGGTTAGACAGGTGCCAGGGACCCAAATTGAACAGACCATTAGTTAGATATTGAATTATTAAGATTGTTCCAAACTTAAGAACAAATTCGAGAACAATTACTATTGAGTGGGTTTGTTAAACTATAGACCCATCAACCGAAACAGGTTAAACTTAAGTAATAAATTCGTGATGGGAGCCAAATTAAAACTAAAGTGGGTTAGAGTTGGTTAAACAGAACAGACCAGTTAATTAAATTGTATTCAGATAAGATTAAATTAAACCATATTGAGAACTCAAATAAGTAGTGTCAAACATGTTTTAGAACAAGAATGGTAATAGGTAGAAGCAGACACAAGAGTATTGAAGTAATAATAATGTGTATGTTCAATGGTGAAGTATTGAAGTATGTTGGAAGTATTAGTGTTGTCAACTGAAAGAGTATCGATAGTACCGTATAGTGAGTTGTTGGTTGACTGACTTAACAGTCCAAGTACGCAATATGGTTTTAAATGAGCGGTAAGAATGCCAAGTATAAGTATTAAGTGTTGTGTTGTGATCAAGTGAATTCAAACGAAATAAACAATAATGGTAATTATGTGAGTATGGTATGTTGAATGTTCGTAAAGTGATAACTGAATATGTATTGAGTGGTATATCGGCTACTCCAAATATTGGTAATTATGTTGATGTTGATAGCTCAAAGGCTATTCGAAAAGTATGTTCAGCTGTTAGTAATATTCAATCTTTTTAGTTAATCATGACGGTATTTGACATAGTATTCTTTGTATTCAAGTGTAGTGTGTATGGAAATATTCAAGTATTTGAATAAATATTCAAAGTGATTCCAAGTTTGAGTGTGTTCAAGTATTTTAGTAATATTCAAGTATTTTGTGTATTCAAAGTATTTAATGATTCAGGATATGTTCAACCCTATGTGTTTTAGTGTATCAAGTATTTAAGAGTATTCAAGTGTTTAGTTAGAGTATTTTAGTAATGTTCAAGTATTGATGTTTTGAAATAATACAAGTGTTGTCAAAGGTGGTCATGAAAATGTTTGAAGAGTATTCAGAAGTATTTGTGAGTGAATTCAGAGTGTTTAGTAATTCAGTAAGTAAGAAGTGTAATGTGGCATGATGTTTCAGCTATTGCAGTATTAATATTGTTTTTGGAAGTACTCAAAGTAAGTGACCTTTACGAAGAACTATTCAAGAGTGATTCAGTAGATGTTGATATTCGACATTCTGCAAGGCTGTTATTCCAAAATGTTGAAGTGTCAAAGTATTGAGTTGTTGATACAATAGCAAATGAAAAAAAACAGTAATTGGCAATGGTGTAGATGTGTTCAGTGAGAATAATAAGTATTGTATAATTTATAATGTTTAATTGATATTTGATAATTTTAATTATTCAGTAATATTTATTGTATAATTGTAATTAAGAAGTACTCAATAGTTTTGAAGTATTTCAATGTTATTTAAATATTCAAATATATTCAGAAGTATTTAGAAAATGTTCAACTATTTGGTTTTGTGAAAATGAAAGTCAAGTGACAAAATTGTATTTTAAGTATTCAAGTAGTAATAACATATTCAAATGAAGTCAAATGTTAAATATTGTTCAAAAGATTGTAAGTATTGAGTATTTGAAAAAATGTTTTTTGAAAGTGTTATAAAAACAAATTGATGTGAAACTATTAGTAATTTGCATGTAGTTCCAACAGGTGTTGTAGTAATTGAAGTAGTAATGTGAAGTACTCAAATAGTGTTTAAGAGATAATAAATCATATGTGAAAGTATTTATTAATTAACGAAAATGTTTACAGTAATATTCAGTAATTAGTAATTCAGGCTGAAGTGACTAAAAAGCCCAACATAGAAGTATTCAAGTATTTGAGTAATGTTCAAATATTATTTGAAAAATGATAAGTATTCAGAATTCGTGTTTTAAAATGTTCATGTGTATTCAAGGTGTTTGAAGTGTGTTAATGAATTATGAAGTGTTTGAAATGTTCAAAGTATTCAAAGTGTGTTGAAGAAATGTTTTGATTGAATTCATCAGTGTTTTTAGTAGTATTCGGAGTAATTGTGTGGAGTACTCAAATAGTGTTTGAAATGTTCAAAGGTGTTTTTGAAGTGTTCAAGTATGTTTGAGGAAAAGGTAAGTGTTTGAAGTGTTGAAGGGTATTTTGATGGTTAGTAATTCAGCGGTGTTTAATATTGTCAAGTAATTGTATTGTAAGTAACTGAAGTATCAAATGAGCTGTTCAGTAATGTTATTAAGAAATAGTTCAATGTTCAATGTGAGTGTGTTCAAATGTTTGAAGAAGGTGATCAAGAAGTATTCAGGAAGTATTTTGAGAAGTATTTCAAAGTATTTTGAGGTTATTCAAAGGTGTTTTGAAAGGTGTTCAAGGGTATTTATGTGATCAGGAAAGGTGTTTTTGAAGTGTACAAATGATTAGTAGTACTTGTAGAATGTGTTCGTATGTACAAGGAGTATTTATGAAGGTGTTGGGGGTATTCAGAGGTGATTTGAAGTGTTCAGATGATGTTTTTGGGAGTATTCAGTGTTGTTTGAAATGTTTAAAGTGATGTATTCAAATGATTTCCAGCAGAGTGTTTTGAAGATGTTCAAAGTAAAAGTGCGTATTTAACTTCGTAATATGTAAAAATTGTGAGTAGTGAATTTAA